>NC_140026.1:8655442-8733685 GCF_964263955.1 Coregonus lavaretus
ACCTATGATGAAAATTACAGGCCTCTCTCATCTTTTTAAGTGGGAGAACTTGCACAATTGGTGGCTTACTAAATACCTTTTTTCCCCACTGTATACCACCCTATATATACACACAACACCATATATATACTGTATATATATATACACACACCACTCTATATATACCACCCTATATATAACACCCTATATACACACACCACTCTATATATACCACCCTATATACAGCTCTGGAAAAAATTAAGAGACCACTGCACATTTTTCTTAAATCAGCATCTCTACATGTATGACAGCCACTCCATTCCAGTGTCTGTTGAATTACAACACAGGCACACCTCATTCTACTGAATTAGGTACTGATTAGGTGATCACCTGAACCTAATCTTATTTAATGAGGAAAAGTATAAAAACCACTGCTGTGGTCATCACTATCCTCTTGCAATAGGACCAGCTGGATGGCAAAAACAGTGCTAATAGTACCTCAAACGTAATATTAATCAAAAAATAACTATTGACCTTGCCAAAAGAGTTGAAAAGGAACGTTTTGAGTGAGGAAAAGAAGGGTTCAATTCTGGCTTTACTGGCAGAGGGATACAGTGAGCGTCAGGTTGCTTCCATCCTTAAAATTTCAATGATGGCGGTTCATAAGAACAAGGTCAAGCAGCAGACATTGGGGACAACAAAGCTACAGACCGGCAGAGGGCGAAAACGACTCTCTACTGACCGGGATGACCGCCAATTCATTCAAATGTCCCTCAACAACCGTAGGATGACATCAAGTGACCTACAAAAATAATGGTAAACGGCAGCTGGGGTGAAGTGCACGGCGAGGACGGTTCGAAACAGGCTCCTAGGGGCAGGGCTGAAGTCGCGCAAAGCTAGAAAAAAGCCCATCTTCAATGAGAAGCAAAGAAGAGCCAGGCTGAGGTTTGCAAAAGACCATAAGGATTGGACCGTAGAGGATTGGAGTAAGGTAATCTTCTCTGATGAGTCCAATTTTCAGCTTTGCCCAACACCTGGTCGTCTAATGGTTAGACGGAGACCTGGAGAGGCCTACAAGCCACAGTATCTCACACCCACTATGACATTTGGTGGAGGATCGTGATGATCTGGGGGTGCTTCAGCAAGGCTGGAATTGGGCAGATTTGTCTTTGTGAAGGACGCATGAATCAAGCCATGTACAAGGTTGTCCTGGAAGAAAACTTGCTTCCTTTTGCTCTGACATTGTTCCCCAACTCTGAGGATTGTTTTTTCCAGCAGGACAATGCGCCATGCCACACAGCCAGGTCAATCAAGGTGTGGATGGAGGACCACCAGATCAAGACCCTGTCATGGCCAGCCCAATCTCTAGACCTGAACCACATTGAAAACTTCTGGAATGTGATCGAGAGGAAGATGGATGGTCACAAGCCATCAAACAAAGCCGAGCTGCTTGAAATTTTGCGCCAGGAGTGGTATAAAGTCACCCAACTTATTTTCTTTGCATTATTCGAGGTCTGACAACACTGCATCTTTTTTGTTATTTTGACCAGTTGTCATTTTCTGCAAATAAATGCTCTAAATGACAATATTTTTTATTTGGAATTTGGGAGAAATGTTGTCAGTAGTTTATAGAATAAAACAAAAATGTTATTTTTACCCAAACACATACCTATACATAGTAAAACCAGAGAAACTGATAATTTTGCAGTGGTTTCTTAATTGTTTTCCACAGCTGTATATACACAACACTATATATACCACCCTATATATACAACACTATATATACCACACTATATCTACCACCCTATATATATACAACACTATATATACCACCCTATATATACAACACTATATATACTACCCTATATATACCACCCTATATATACAACACTATATATACTACCCTATATATACCACCCTATATATACAACACTGTATATATTACCCTATATATACACAACACTATATATACCACCCTATATATACACAACACTATATATACCACCCTATATATACACAACACTATATATACCACCCTATTTTCTATTTATATTATACTAGTGCCCCTGCAAATAGTTTCTTACCTTCCATTAATTAATCATTAATTGAAGGTAAGGTCCTCTGTAGCTCAGCTGGTAGAGCACGGCGCTTGTAACGCCAAGGTAGTGGGTTCGATCCCCGGGACCACCCATACACAAAAAAATGTATGCACGCATGACTGTAAGTCGCTTTGGATAAAAGCGTCTGCTAAATGGCATATTATTTATCATTGATCACAGAACTAATGCAACATGTGGACCATTGAAGTCATTTGCTGATGCACTGATAATGGTTTCTGTTTTATGACATGTCATATGCATGTACAATTAATGGGGGGGAGCTGACACACACACTCTACCATTACATTAAGAGAAGTGCAGAAAACACACCACATCAGCTGATATCTATAGACTGAGAATATAGGCCTGTCTAAAGCCTGTTTGTTGGTTACTGGGTAGCTGCTAGGGGTTTGTGTCATATGATGCAGTATGAGCTCGTTAAAAACAGACAACCTTCACCAGCTACAAACCACAGAACAAACCACAGAGTACTCAATGATAGAGAGAATACATGTGAGTTTTTCAGCGAGTGTTTTTTTGGGGCTGTTTTGAGGGATGACTTAGTTTATATAAATTTTATACAGTATGTTTAGAGATATGGACGCAATGAGTTGCGACCAGGTTCCGCACTTGATCTCAACTGCGCTGGGATGAAGGGACAAAGTGCATGCAGTTCGGTAAGAGTGTCTGTCTTTATGTCTGTCTGTCTGTTTGTCCGCAGAATCTGTACGCACCACTTCGACCTTGGGGTGTGTGTGTGCGCGCGCCCCCTGCATGCGTGCGTGTGTACGGAATCCAGAGATGGAAGGACGATTCAAGAGTGTGAAATGCACGTTCCCATCCCATCAATATCGCACCCACCCGTTTGCCTGCTTCCCCGGCCCCGTCCTCCCCCGTTCTACCGATCTGGTCGTGTTGTTTATGAAAACCGGAGAAACCGGATTTCATTATCAATATTCCTTCAGTGATTCACAGAACCCAGCGACACAGCATGACTGTAGTGAGCTTCTGACGTCAGCAGGGGAGAATCATCGAATCGTCCGCAGCGCGTCCAATGAGCGGTGTGCATAGGCTACATGCTGGAGGAGAGCGGCAAGCGGCAGAGGCGGTGAAACTGCCGAGTGTTGAAGTGATGCTGACGAAGGGATAGCGGCAGAGATCCGCACCAAGCTCCTCTCTTCAAGGACTACTCTACATAAAATATTTTGCATTTTTATCCAGCGGTGTAAAAGAGGGAAAAGGACACAAAGAACAGGTAATTTTAATATATTTTGTATTATTCTTCTCTGCCTATCTCTGTGGCGTTGTCTCTCTCTCTCTCCTCTCTCCATCCCCATCTATCTCCCCCCTCTTCTATCTCCCTTCTCTGTCTCTCTCTCTCTCGCTTGTTCTACAGTCACGGACTGCGCTTGGGAAAAAGCAATGCAGTTGAATGAAACTGGGGTATTGTTAGCGCAAATGGAATGATGCTACGTCTTTAGCCTACATATACATATGTTGATGTGTTTATCAATAGATCGTTTGTTGACAATAAAACACAATAATATAAAACAATTGATGTATAAATAGAAACCATCAAAAGGAACATTTATTGCAGTTTTAGTGACCTCAGTCCTGTGTGTGCGCGCGCGTGTGTGTGCCTGTACGCGCGTTCGTGTGCGTACGTGCATGGGAGAGAGGTAGGGGAAGGATGGAGGGAGGGAGGGAGGGAGGGAAGAGAGGAGACGAGAAATTTGTGAATGGAGCTTGCTGGTTTGGCGCGCACTGGCGGAGTTAAAATTAGCTCGGTGATTTCTGTCTGCGCAACTCTAGAATCAGAAGGATCTCGCGGATTCTAAGCGCTGCTGCGCGCGTGCGTTCATATTTGGGATATTTTGGCATCTCTGTGCGTGCTTTGTTCTTTATATAAAACCGTGTTTAACGTTTTTCTAAAAATAGAATCCTTCACTGCAAGGTGATGACTCCAAGCCTAGGAGGATGGCTCTATTTCAGACACATATGTCTGGTAAGAATACAACACAATGATTTTGTTTTCGCTTTGATTTGGATATGTTTTAGATGTTGCTGTTGGTTCTCATATTTAGCCTACTGTTTCATAAGGTTAGGTTATTGCTGTTCCATTCAGTAGGAACAAAAGGAAAGCAATTTCAAGATGATTCAATACAGAATCGAGAAAAGCCATACAAGACTGTGTCAGCACAAGAAGTGTTAGTCGGGAGCTTCATGAAATGGGTTTCCATGGCCGAGCAGCTGCACACAAGCCTAAGATCACAATGCGCAATGCCAAGCGTTGGCTGGATTGGTGTAAAGCTTGCTGCCATTGGACTCTGGAGTAATGAATCACACTTCACAATCTGGCAGTCCGACGGACGAATCTGGGTTTGGCGGATGCCAGGAGAGCGCTACCTGCCCTAATACATAGTGCCAACTGTAAAGTTTGGTGGAGGAGAAATGATGGTCTGGTGCTGTTTTTCATGGTTTGGGCTAGGCCCCTTAGTTCCAGTGAAGGGAAATCTTAACGCTACAGCATACAATGACATTCTGGACGATTCTGTGCTTCCAACTTTGTGGCAACAGTTTGGGAAAGGCCCTTTCCTGTTTCAGAATGACAATGCCCCTGTGCACAAAGCGAGGTGCAAACAGAAATGGTTTGTCAAGATTGGTGTGGAAGAACTTGACTGGCCTGCACAGAGCCCTGACCTCAACCCCATCGAACACCTTTGAGATTAGCCAGGCCTAATCGCCCAACATCAGTGCCCGACCTCACTAATGCTCTTGTGGCTGAATGGAAGCAAGTTCCCGCAGCAATGTTCCAACATCTAGTGGAAAGCATTCCCAGAAGAGTGGAGGCTGTTATAGTAGCAAAGGGGGGGACCAACTCCGTATTAATGCCCATGATTTTGAAATGAGATGTTCGACGAGCATGTGTCCACATACTTTTGGCCATGTAGTGTATTATAGAGGTCAGTCCTTTTGGGTGCCCAGATAATTTAATTAGAAATCCCATCATTGGATGGTTCGGTAGTTGGGTTTCTCAAGGGACTCCATAGGCCAGCATAGCTGACATAACCATATTACACTGTCCATATTACCTTGTTTAAGGGATAAATCAGTGAAGACCACCTCTTCCAGGACAATAGAAGGCAAATAATCATGTCTAAACCAATTTAGGATGGAGCGAAATGCTAGTGCCTGGAAATACAATTTAAAGTTTGGTACGGATAGTCCTCCTTTGTCTTTCCCACTTTGTAAGTTTGATAATTTTAGCAGAGATTGCTTACCTTGCCATATGAATTTTGAATCCTCACTATGAATTGTATCCCAATAGCCAGAAGGGGGAGACATGGGAATCATTGAACTACAGAAATTCAGCCGTGGCAATATATTCAATAGATATTCTGCTGTTTAAACTGGGATGTTAGTCCGTCTATTGAGGTCGGATTGAATTTATTTGAGAATTCTGTTAAAGTTTCTGGCAATGGTTTTATCTAAGGAAGGAAATATATATTCCCAAATATTTAAAATGGGAAACGATGGGGATTCCATAAGTAGAGATGGAGTCCTCCATCGGGTCTTGAGAGGCAGTAGGGCAGATAGGTAGATTCATTTTATAATTTGAGATTAAGCTGAATTTGTATATGATCTTTAATGTGTTTAGGAGCGATCAAGATGCATTGTCTAGACATAGTATTGTCTGCGTATAATGAGATGAAGTGATCAGTAGATTTGAGGGAAATGGGTGTTATTTCCTTTGATTGACGATTTGCCTGGGCCAGGGGTTCCATGGATAATAAAAATAGCAAAGGAGAAATTGGATCACCCTGTCTGCTGCTTCTAGTGATTCTGAATGAAGCATAGCACATATTGCCTGTTGTGCTATGGCTGAGGGATTGGCAAATAGTATTTTAATCATATTAATGAAGACAGACCAGAGATATGACCATTCAAAGCCTTTTCTGCATCGAGAGATAAAACAGCCCAAGGAGCTGTTGTTTCTGATGAAGCATTTAAGATGTGTAATAGTTGACGGAGGTTATCCGATGATAAACTTTTTTTTAACAAACCCGCTTTGGTCTGTGTGGACCAATTTGGGTAAGTAAACCTCGAGACTGGACGACAACATTTTGGAAAACATTTTTAATATCTGTGTTTATCAAAGATAGGGGGCGATAGTGAGAACACTGGGTGGCATCCTTACCCTTTTTTAATACATCTGAAATTAGTGCTGTATTCACATCTCTCCCTAACGAACCTCTGTAAACGGCTGTGTCAATCATTTCGAGCAATACCGGACCTAATTGATTCCAACATTTTAATTACACCTCAGCGAGAATACCATTCCTATCCAAACGATTTGCCTTTATTCATGCTATCCAATGCTCTTTTGAGTTAATCGAGAGAGAGAGTTGGGCTCCCAGCGATGTGGCTTCTTCTGTTGAGAGAAGAGAAGTTCTTAATTATTTTTTTAAAAGGACTTAGTCTGGCTTGGTGTGGATTCATGATCGGAGGTGTACAGTTCTTTATAGAAGCGGGACAGTCTTTGATTGATTAATTTGGGTTCTGATAGTAATTCCCCTGTTTCAGATACAATAGTTGCTATATCAGTTAATTGATCACGACTGCGTAGCTGATTGGCCAGTAAACAGGAAGTAATGGTTGAGTCTAACACGATGGATGGCAAATTCTTCTCTCTGTCTTATCAATAAATAAAGTTCTGCCTTGACTTTGGAAAGAGTAATAGCTACAATGAGGGAAAATTATTTGATCCCCTGCTGATTTTGTACGTTTGCCCACTGACAAAGAAATGATCAGTCTATAATTTTAATGGTAGGTTTATTTGAACAGTGAGAGACAGAATAACAACAAAAAAATCCAGAAAAACGCATGTCAAAAATGTTATCAATTGATTTTGGATTTTAATGAGGGAAAAAAGTATTTGACCCCTCTGCAAAACATGACTTAGTACTTGGTGGCAAAAACCTTGTTGGCAATCACAGAGGTCAGACGTTTCTTGTAGTTGGCCACCAGGTTTGCACACATCTCAGGAGGGATTTTGTCCCACTCCTCTTTGCAGATCTTCTCCAAGTCATTAAGGTTTCGAGGCTGATGTTTGGCAACTCGAACCTTCAGCTCCCTCCACAGATTTTCTATGGGATTAAGGTCTGGAGACTTGCTAGGCCACTCCAGGACCTTAATGTGCTTCTTCTTGAGCCACTCCTTTGTTGCCTTGGCCGTGTGTTTTGGGTCATTGTCATGCTGGAATACCCATCCACGACCCATTGCCCTGTCTGAGGGAAGGAGGTTCTCACCCAAGATTTGACGGTACATGGCCCTGTCCATCGTCCCTTTGATACGGTGAAGTTGTCCTGTCCCCTTAGCAGAAAAACACCCCCAAAGCATAATGTTTCCACCTCCATGTTTGACGGTGGGGATGGTGTTTTTGGGGTCATAGGCAGCATTCCTCCTCCTCCAAACACGGCGAGTTGAGTTGATGCCAAAGAGCTCGATTTTGGTCTCATCTGACCACAACAATTTCACCCAGTTCTCCTCTGAATCATTCAGATGTTCATTGGCAAACTTCAGATGGGCATGTATATGTGCTTTCTTGAGCAAGGGGACCTTGTGGGCGCTGCAGGATTTCAGTCCTTCACGGCGTAGTGTGTTACCAATTGTTTTCTTGTTGACTATGGTCCCAGCTGCCTTGAGATCATTGACAAGATCCTCCCGTGTAGTTCTGGGCTGATTCCTCACCGTTCTCATGATCATTGCAACTCCACGAGGTGAGATCTTGCATGGAGCCCCAGGCCGAGGGAGATTGACAGGTGTTTTGTGTTTCTTCCATTTGCAAATAATCGCACCAACTATTGTCACCTTCTCACCAAGCTGCTTGGCGATGGTCTTGTAGCCCATTCCAGCATTGTGTAGGTCTACAATCTTGTCCCTGACATCCTTAGAGAGCTCTTTGGTCTTGGCCATGGTGGAGAGTTTGGAATCTGATTGATTGATTGCTTCTGTGGACAGGTGTCTTTTATACAGGTAACAAACTGAGATTAGGAGCACTCCCTTTAAGAGTGTGCTCCTAATCTCAGCTCGTTACCTGTATAAAAGACACCTGGGAGCCAGAAATCTTTCTGATTGAGAGGGGTCAAATACTTATTTCCCTCATTAAAATGCAAATCAATTCATAACATTTTTGACATGCGTTTTTCTGGATTCTTTTGTTGTTATTCTGCCTCTCACTGTTCAAATAAACCTATCATAAAAATGATAGACTGATCATTTCTTTGTCAGTGGGCAAACGTACAAAATCAGCAGGGGATCAAATACTTTTTTCCCTCACTGTACCTGGTCTGAAAAAAGTGTTTGTTGAGAATGTACTGACACAGTTAACAACATTTGCAATTCGGATATCTTCTTTAATTGTGATTTATTCAACCCAGATGCAAATGCTGTTGCATTATTTTTAATAAAACCTTTGGTGGCATCCCATAGAATCCGAGGATCATCGACTGAATTTATATTGATAATTAGGAATTCATTTAGTTACATTTCAAATTGAATCGCCATCTTGTGGCTCTTTTAGGAGATTCTGACATTTGTAATTGGCAGTATTAGGCGTGGTGATCGGAAAAGCTCGTGTCGAATTTCTATTTTTTTTATTTTAGAATATAGAGATGTAGATAATAATATAAAATCGATTTGGGAGAATGTTTTATGCCTGTTTGAGTAGAAAGTGTACTCATTTGCTTTTGGATTACTAAAGACGTTTCCGTGAAAAAAACGATTTTGGGAATGTCTCATGGTCTGACAAACACCGCTTTAGCTCGGCCACCTTCCACCGCAGACATAGGCGGATGCGGTGGATTGATGCATTGACCCATGCAAAACAGATATCTCTAGCTTAAAACTGACGGATTTTGATGGGGATTCTTTTATTACATTACTTAGATTGATGCACGGGTGCATTAATAGAGGCAATTTTCTTTCCATTATGGATACATTTTAAGAAAAGTGATTCTGCCTTCTTGGTCGTCGCCTTTACCCAAGATGGTGATTTAGAGTTTCTTCTTTTGAATCATTATGATTACACCTTTAGTTTTGTTTAGGACTGATGAAAAAGCAGCCAGTTTGTACAAATTGTTCTGCATTCTATGTGACGTCCTTATGGAGCAGGTGTGTTTCCTGGAGCATTGCTATATCAACATGGTTTCTTAATAGGATTTCAAGACAGCTGGAACGTTTGATAGGACCGTTTAGATCTTTCAAATTCCAAGAGATAATAGCTAGTGTTGCCATGGTTTTTCAGAAAGGAATGATATGTTAATGATATAATTAGGAATTTGAAAGGATTTATAGCATTAACTTTTACTTTTGATACTTAAGTATATTTAAAACCAGATACCTTTAGACTTTTACTCAAGTAGTATTTTACTGGGTGACTTTCACTTTTACTTGATCCATTTTCTATTAAGGCACGTGTCCAACTCATTCCACGAAGGGCCGAATGTCTGCGGGTTCCCTTGTACTTGATTGATGAATTAAGTTCACGGATTAGTAAGGAACTCCCCTCTCCTGGTTGTCTAGGTCTAAATTGAAAGGAAAAACCAAAAACCAGCAGACGCTAGGCCCTCCATGGAATGAGTTTGACCCCTGTATTAAGGTATCTATACTTTAACTCAAGTATGGCAATTGGGTACTTTTCCCACCACTGATGGATGGTTGGATGGATGGATGAATAGATAGATGGATATATGGATAGATGAAGGGAGCGTTTGTTTTTATTTGAGAAGTGAATCATTGCATTATTCCTCTGTAGTGATGGACACCTCTGCTATCACTCTCTCTCTCTCTCTCTCTCTCTCTCTCTCTCTCTCTCTCTCTCTCTCTCTCTCTCTCTCTCTCTCTCTCTCTCTCTCTCTCTCTACCTTCCCCTCTACATCCTTCCCCTCTCCCACAACTCTCCCCTCATCTCTCCCACCTTGACTCATCTCCTCCTTTCCCTCTCCAGCATGATGTACTACAGTACCCATAATGCTCTGTATTCTGTATCTGGTTTGATCTACTAAACACGTTCCTAAAGCTAACACTATGGTGTCCCGTCTCCTTATTAATACAGCCTACTCTCTCTTCTTCTTCTTCTTCTTCTTCTTCTTCTTCTTCTTCTTCTCCCCCCTTTACCTCCCTCCATCCAGATATGATCCTCTCCCTAGCTGCAGCTATGAGCAGCGGCGGCATCCCCCAGAACACTACTTCCTCCTCGACCTTTGACCCCTCGTCCCTGGACCCCTGGCTTGACCCCTACCCTGACCCCTACCCTGACCTCCCCGGGGTTAACGCCTCCTCCTCCGCCGTCCCCGGCCGCACCTATAACTCCGACCTTGACTTACGACCTCTGACCTCACAACAGGTTAGACATGATGTCATCAAGTTTAGTTTACTTTTATGTTGTGATTGGCTGATTTCATTGCTTAAAAAAAAAATCTTACTGGATAAGTATAGTGACCTTTGGGTGTTTTGAGGATTGCTTAACATATAAATGATCATTATTGTTGTTGTAGTTGGTATGATTATGATGATTTGTATTCTTGTTGTTATTGTTATTTTTATTATGGCGATGATAATCATGGTAATGATATGATGATGATTATTGTCATCAACAGGATGTCAGCCCATGGGATGTGGCGTTATGTGTCACGGGTACCCTCATCGCCTGCGAGAACACTCTGGTCATCGCCGTCCTCTTCTACACACCGACCCTCCGAGCCCCGATGTTCATCCTGATTGGCTCGCTGGCATTCGCCGACCTCCTGGCGGGTCTCGGTCTCATCCTGAACTTTGTGTTCACCTATCTTGTCGAGGGAGAGGTCGTGACCTTGGTTGCCACAGGGATACTCATCGCGGCGTTCTCGGCGTCCATCTTGAACATCCTGGCGATCACCGTGGACAGGTACGGTGATATTTATGTCTCTCTTTATATCTTATGATTATAATTGCAGGGATAAAGACATTTTCTCATTTTCTGACTTTGCTGATAGCTGCTTTGTTGAGAAAAGTTATACTAACAATGACAGTGATATGTGGTGTAGTTGAATGATATCTTTGTATTCTTTAGCATTTGCTAAAGGACCAAAATGTAAACGTGAATGTAAATTGTTGCTCTGTAGCTCAACTAGTGCATGAGTAAAACACGGACTGGACTTCGAGTAATGTTCACTGTGTTACAGGTACCTGTCGCTGTACAACGCGTTGACCTACCACACGGAGCGGACTGTCCTCTTCACATACCTGGTGGTAGGGGTCATCTGGTTGGTGTGTCTGGTCCTCGGCGTCCTCCCTGCGCTCGGGTGGAACTGCCTAGATGACCAATCAACGTGCTCAGTCTGTCGACCAGTCACCAAATCCAACGCAGTCGCCCTCGCCGTCTTCTTCCTACTGGTTTTCGCGTTGATGATGCAACTCTACCTACAGATCTGTCGGATCGCGTTCCGTCACGCTCAGCAAATCGCAGTCCAGCATCAGTTCCTCGCTATTTCCACGACCAAAGGAGTCCAGACGCTCTCCGTGATTCTCTGTGCCTTCGCCATGTGTTGGCTACCATTTGCTATGTATTGTATCGTGGCGGATTCGAGCTATCCTATCATATATACATACACTACGGTGCTGCTGGCGGCGTGTAATTCAGTCATAAATCCTATTATATATGCGTTCAGGAACCCGGATATACAGAAGGGGCTGTGGTTGGCGTGTTGTGGATGTGTCCCGTCAAATCTGAGTCTGAGACCTCGAGCCAGGACCTCCAGTAATGTATAGGGAACCTGGACATACAGAATTGTTTATGGCTACGACCCCTCCAACCTCTCCCTCCGGCCCTGGACCTCCAGCAACGTATAGGGAGGGGGTGTAGCGGCGTATAGAAGGGGTGCAGGGTGAATGACGGTATTGGAGAAGGTGTGGGTGTACGCCCCTAGCTCTGTGACCCAGGGCCTCCAGCAAACCTGGACATCCAGAAGAGACTGTGGTGGTGACATCACGGGGCAAGGTGATGACCCCCCTCCTAGGACCTCCGGTGAGGGGGTAAGCTTTAGGGAGAGGGTTCAGTGAGGTCAAAGGTGACCCCCAAGGCAAGAGGGAGGGTGTGTGGTGTGGTGACGTGGCAAAGTCTAGAGCAGTGTTGCAGGGGCAGATGTGGCTCTCCAAGGATGACTGGACTGAGAAAGTCTGGGATGGTTTGCCCTGGGCCTGGGCTATACTGTAACCCACTGGATAGAAGTGGTGGTTCAGATCTGTGACTGTGTGGGGCTGAGGTTAAACGCTTTACAATGCTGCTTCAGTGGGGGATCATAGACCTCTAAAAGGCTACTCGTTCAGAGGGTGAGCACGAGTAGTACAGCCTAAGGAGAGGCCTCAATGATAGATGAGCTAACTTACAATGAGCTAACTTACTTATGATGAGCTAACTTACTTATGATGAGCTAACTTACAATGAGCTAACTTACTTATGATGAGCTAACTTATTTATGATGAGCTAACTTACTTATGATGAGCTAACTTACTTATGATGAGCTAACTTACTTATGAGGAGCTAACTTACAATGAGCTAACTTACTTATGATGAGCTAACTTACAATGAGCTAACTTACTTATGATGAGCTAACTTACAATGAGCTAACTAGCCAACAATGGTAATGTGTGTTAGGTGAGAATACTACGACCTTGAGGTTTTCACTGAAGTCTTTGAGACATCATTCAAAACCTTATAAACTATCATGCCACAATGATCTTGTTGCTGATGGCTAAAGCCCTTGGTAGAACACGCATAACAGACAGACAGACAGACAAACACACAAAGCCAATATAAAGTCTAATTCATGGTTACCCTTGGAGGAAAAAAAAACATACATTTTTAGAAAAGCCCACAAGCCCCTAAAAGTTTCCCTGTTATTACCAATGCCTCTGATATGGTTCCAGGGCTTTAGGAAACTTAGACTTTATCTTAGAGAAATGGCTACAACTGAATGTTATCTAATGGGAATGTTATTACCAATGCTATCAACAAAAAACTAACAGTTTTAGAGCTACTAAAGCAATCTGCTGTATGTTGCCGACCTACAGTCATGAGGTATAGTCCCCTGTAGCTCAGTTGGTAGAGCATGGCGCTTGCAACGCCAGGGTTGTGGGTTCGTTTCCCACGGGGGGGCCAGTATGAAAATGTATGCACTCCCTAACTGTAAGTCGCTCTGGATAAGAGCATCTGCTAAATGACTAAAATGTAAATGTAAAAATGTATAGAAATACAATTCAGTACTAGAATTCCTAGAATAACAGGGCATCTCCATTCAAGTCATCGTTCTAGTAATTCAATTTCTATGGTTATTACCATGCCGAGAAACACACCGGGCATCTAAAACTGTTTCAGCACCACGGACAGCGAAACACAGCGCCAAGCCATTGCCAAGCTCATTTCAGCACCACGGACAGCGAAACACAGCGCCAAGCCATTGCCAAGCTCATTTCAGCACCACGGACAGCGAAACACAGCGCCAAGCCATTGCCAAGCTCATTTCAGCACCACGGACAGCGAAACACAGCGCCAAGCCATTGCCAATGTGCGTCGAAAGCTCATTTCAGCACCATGGATAGTGACCAGTGAGCTGATGCTTGTAGTCCCTACTTGATTCTGCTCTATGGTCAGTTTTGCATTTTCCCCCTTACTGATTAATTTAACAATTTGGAAAGTGTAATCTGATTCTAGATCTGTGTCTAAGCCCAGGGAAATTCTACCCGGAGCCAGCTAACCAGACCGCCATTTTCACACATTTCACTCGTTGTACGGTTGAATAATGCATTGGAAAATAGGCCTGGTGTAGAGAGAAGGAGCAAGCATAGCCCCCCGTGAGTTGAAGATGAACACGATCTTTCCAGACAGACAGAGAGAGAGGTGACAAAACGTGTTTCACAGCTGGGGCCTTTGGTGGAGTTTTGATCATTGATGCGGTGTGGTGGGATCTACCGTTCTAAATGACGCGGTGGGTTCTAACCATTCTAGTTCTAACTAATGGTTCTAAATGACAGCAGATGGAGTCTGTCATATCACTGTCATATCTGGCTAGTATCCTTTTAGAATGATCATAGGTTGAAAGTATTGTGTGACAGGCAATCACAACAATTAATAGGTCTATTCATCTGAATTAGATATAATTTGAAATAATTTGATATCATTAATGGGAGTTCAAATTACATTTCAACTGGGCCTATTGAATATGTACACGTAGGTTTAGAAGCATTGATTTAGACAGACAAGTAAAATGATAATGATTGATCAACCCACGTCTGAAAACCTACAATGTAAACAGTATATTGACTACCCTTCATGTCAGGTGAAGTGAACATGCATCCAAATCCAATAGGGTTATATTGATTAGCTGGCGATGCATGGACATTAGACAACAGCAGCACACCAGAACGGAATGCAGGAGCAGACTGGGACCAGAAATCGGCCCTGGCATTTCTAACACACCGGTCCATTTCTTTCCTTGAGCCCTCATTATTAGCCAGATAATGATAATTTTGCACTTCAAAACCCAAGTTAGACAGGCCCACTGGGCTAAAAATGGACCAGCCCATCTGGCATTTCGGGCCCAGCCTGCCCCTGATGGAATGTAAAACACAAAAACCAACATTCCTCTGCATAGACTATGGGGTTTTATCTAAATTATTCCATTGGCCTATATACCCCTCATTTCCCCTCTCTCTCAATGCTGCCTATGCCTCAACACAAGCTCCAAACCACACACTCCCTCTCGGCTCTGTATCTCTGGACGTCTGCAAGAGAGAAGCTGACGCGTCCTAGCCTCAGGCAGATCAACGGTGTGGTGGGTTAATGAGAGCCGAGCAGCGGTAGGGTGAAATGAGGCACCAGGTGCGCTGCGGTAGGGTAATGCGACCCGCGGTTGCATTCTCACATAGATAGACACACACACACACACACAAACACACACACACACACACACACACACACACACACACACACACACAAGCACACACACACACAGATTATAATGAGGTTAGTTTCTCCAGCTTGTAGTTAACTGATATACAAAGGCTCCAGTGACAGAGTTGCTGGTGTGGTACAATGAGAGTACTATAGGTTAGTTCTGCATCCTAATGGAACGCCTTCCTTTCCTTGTCTCCGTTCCTTGTCTATTTTCCTCGTCTCCTTTCCTTGTCTCCTTTCCTTGTCTCCGTTCCTTGTCTATTTTCCTCGTCTCCTTTCATTGTCTCCTTTCCTTGTCTCCTTTCCTTCACGACTTCTGATGGTTGAAAGACACAGACTGGATCGGTGGTTAGTGAGGAGAGGACGCAAAATTAGACTATTAGGATGAAGCTCGAAACTGTACAGAAACCAGATATAAAATGACGCTGTCTTAAAAATGCTTGTTTGCTCTCGATTCTGCAAATGTATCCACTGTTTTGTAAAAACAACAACAACAACAATTGTAAAATACTACTGTGCCATGTGTTGTACCAGCCATGGTGATAGCTGGCTGTGTTGGAAAAGAAGGAAAGTCTAATACAAAAATGAAGGCAGTGTACAAAACATATTTTTATACTGTCAACGAGTCACTGTCACTATTACACTATTCAACGCTTTTACCAAAAAAAGAAAACCGATCCAAAAAAAACTAAAAACAAACTACAACGAGCAACTCTCAAAATGGAGCACAGGACTGGACATTAACTTCTTCATAACGTTGATGATGGAATTTTTGTACTTTGTATAAAATGGTGTCTTTTCTATAGTTTTGTATTCAGCGGGTTGGACAAACAAACAATCACATGCTTTCCCTGTTAGGCTAAGCCCCAATTGGCACCCTGTTGCCTATACAGTACACTGAGTTGGAGCTCCATGGGCCCTGTAAGGTAGTGCTCTATGTAGGGAATCTGGTTCCATTTGGGATGGGTCTTTAGTGTAGTCAGGCAATGAATGCAAAACCCAATTCCTCCAATTCCTTGAAAATGCAGATTCTGTAACTCTTCCTTTGGCCTTATCGTACCTAACTCCTCTGCAATTACATTCAATTGTGTTTGTGGTGGCTAAAATAGCTCCTACAGTGTTACTTACTACTGTGTACAGGTCAATCTCAAAAAAGCTACAACTGAGATAGGGGAAACTGGCGCTAATGGCCAACAGAATCCCTTCAAATCAAACTCTCACTACCTTCAACATTCAACAATGAAAACAAACAGAAATACCGGTTAGCCTAAATCTACATAAACCATAATTATGGACCACCATCCAGATTTCTAAATAGATCTAGATATGATGTATATCAATGATATATGATGTATATCTATGATAACATCTAGATAAGTATTACCTACTTGTGTCAGCCTTCAAAGCAGAAGACAACAGATTTATATTGGGTTTATATTTGCGAATAATGAATACACCCCTGGTCACTCTGATGGAAACGTTCAACCACGGTGGTGGACACTCTCTGATGGAAACGTTCAACCATGGTGGTGGACACTCTCTGATGGAAACGTTCAACCACGATGGTGGACACTCTCTGATGGAAACGTTCAACCACGGTGGTGGACACTCTCTGATGGAAACGTTCAACCACGGTGGTGGACACTCTCTGATGGAAACGTTCAACCACGATGGTGGACACTCTCTGATGGAAACGTTCAACCACGATGGTGGACACTCTCTGATGGAAACGTTCAACCACGGTGGTGGACACTCTCTGATGGAAACGTTCAACCACGGTGGTGGACACTCTCTGATGGAAACGTTCAACCACGATGGTGGACACTGTGTGATGGAAACGTTCAACCACGATGGTGGACACTCTCTGATGTGTTCTTATGTGAGGTGCGTTCTCAAACGTCATTGAATCCCATTTGTGAATATATACTCTGTTATGCCTATAGAGCGGGGGTGGAATGACCTAGCACTGTGTGTGTGTCACCACCCGGTTCACAATGCCAATACTGTAATATAGTAATGTGATGTACCTAAACAATAACAGACAGGAAATGGTTAGGCTCCTGGAGGGCTGCAGTCCTGTTCATTTGGGCAACGAAAATGAAAGTGTTTCTTGTTGGAAGAGTCCAGGGGTGTACTCATTCCGCTGATTCTGTTGCAAAACATTTCTTAAACGGAAGCAAAAGGAACGAAACGGGGCAGGACTTACCTGTATTTTGTCCAATCGAAAATCGTGTTTTACGCCGAATTGGAGGAATGAAATTACCCCAGGTTGTTCATTCTAGTTTCACTCCGTTTTCTTCCGTTTGGTGCCTGATGATCACAAACCAGGTGATCCTCGTCACTGACATTCAACTAGTTGGTTAATTGGTCAATTAACAGAGGAATGAAAACTACAGCAGACACTGTGGCCCTCCAGGATAAAAGCTTGACTCTCTTATGTATGAACACACGAAGATGGGCCATGCTGCTGTAGACGTACCTATATAAATAGATTCTATCAATTCTATTTCTATAGGCTTACCACTGTCTCTTCAGGAGAGAAAATGAGTTATTTCCCCTATGCAATGCTGTACAGAAACATATATTTTTTTATATTCGTCATCAGGGCATGAGTTTAAACAATATGGTTGTTAATGTGTGTGTGTGTGTGTGTGTGTGTGTGTGTTCTTATCAATGGTCAAAATTATTTATTGAAACAATGTGTGTTGGATTATGCTAAAAAGTGCCATATTTCTTACTTATTTTGGTTGATGTATTTATCATGTATGTATCTCTGTCTGGTGTATTTCAAGGTAAAGGCATTCATGAGCTCTGCAATAATATGATAGCCTATCACGTCTGATCTTGTGTAGAGATTATATAAAAGACCCTGATCAAACAAGACTGATCTAGGAACATTTGACCCATCATTACACAGAGAAACAGAAATAGCAAGATGGAAAGAAGCATATGACGTCAAACTGTCTTTTCTGGTTCCATATGATGTCACACTGCCTATCTGGTTACATGTGACGTCACACTGTCTATCTGGATACATGTGACGTCACACTGTCTATCTGGTTCCATATGACGTCACGCTGTCTATCTGGTTCCATATGACGTCACGCTGTCTAACTGGTTCCATATGACGTCACGCTGTCTATCTGGTTCCATATGACGTCACGCTGTCTATCTGGTTCCATATGACGTCACGCTGTCTATCTGGTTCCATATGACGTCACGCTGTCTAACTGGTTCCATATGACGTCACACTGTCTATCTGGTTCCATATGACGTCACACTGTCTATCTGGTTCCATATGACGTCACACTGTCTTATCTGGTTCCATATGACGTCACACTGTCTATCTGGTTCCATATGACGTCACACTGTCTATCTGGTTCCATATGACGTCACACTGTCTTATCTGGTTCCATATGACGTCACGCTGTCTATCTGGTTCCATATGACGTCACTGCTAATAAGAGGATGGAGGAAAGACGCTTCCTCTCTGCGTCCCAAATGGCACCCTATTCCCTATCGAGTGCACTACTTTTGACCATGGCCCACACAGGGCTCTGGTTAAAAGTAGTGCACTATATAGGGTATAGGGTGCAAGAGTAGTGTACTACATAGGGTGTAGGTTGCCATTTCACACTGTTGACCTCTCTTCTGTAACGTTTTACAAAAACTATAAATAGCAAGCTGAAAGCGAGGGAGGGAAGGAGATAGGGAAGGAGGGAGGGAAGGAGGTAGGGAGCGAGGGAGGGAAGGATGTAGGGAGCGAGGGAGGGGGGAAAATAAAACAATTAATTACTGTTACCCCCTGAAAAACTCTGGCTCCTCTCTCTGTCTCTCTCTCTCTGTCTCTCTCTGTCTCTCTCATTTCTTTCTCCCACCTCTTCTCTCTGCCCATGCTTCCCCCTTTCCCCCCACTTTCCTAACTTTACCCCTCTCTCCTTCACCTCTCCCTCTCGCTCTCTCTCTCTCTTTCTGCCATATCAGAGTCTGTGTAAAGATGGATTCCGTTGCTAAGGCTTTCGCTGCTTTACAAAAGAACCACTGAACCTAAGCCACCTACGTGTGTGTGTGTGCGTGCGTGCGTGTGTGTGTGTGTGTGTGTGTGTGTGTGCGCACTTAGGAGAAAATCTAAAGAGACTGACTCACTAAATAAACTAGCCTTTCCCACTGTGTAAAGAGCTTTCAGCACTTTGAAAAGCACTAGGCTATATAAACCCCATTCATGAACATTTTAGAAAATATTAAAATGTCATGTTAGGCCATTTTCTCTACGTGCCACCCCTTCACTTTTACAAAAAGATTGTCTATAGCGGTACCTGAGTGCTAAATTTACTTCACTGGGACCATGTATAGCCTTCACAGATTAAACGTTGTTTATGGTGCATTGTCATTGTTTCTCAGGGGAGAATCTTAACGTAAGCTTCAGCCAAAATGTTCACTTAGTCGATGTCAACGGGAGAGCTAACATATTACTGTTGTTCTTATTGGCTACGTCCCAAACGACACCCTATCGCCAATAGCAAAAGCAGCGTACTGTGTGGGGGATAGGGGGTGATTTGGGACGCAGACCCCAGAATCATTGTTTTCATTTTCTTCTTTGTATGGTTAAATATCAATGTAATGATGACAAAGTACACTTTATGGTTGTGTTCCCATTTGGGACGTACATTATGAGCGAGACATGTTACAAAAATTGCACTGTAAGTGTCCAATGTATAATCCTAATATCGGCGACAAATTATTTATTTTTACTATTGTAAATAAATTAAATGAATAAAAAAAACTAGTGAGATTAATTTGCCAAATAAACTGATAGAAATGAAAGAAGCTAAATGATTTTTTGTGTTGAGTTGCTCTCTTGCACATTTCACTGTCTATCAATGGTTGGCCTGAGTGCGTGTGTGTGTGTGTGTGTGTAGATATTCTACACTATCTTGTGTGTGTGTGTGTGTGTGTGTGTCAGTCCGTGTAAAGAACATGTATTGAGTGTTAAAAGGCCTGGTGATAAATTATTGAGGTATTCCCCCCCAGCATACCTCTCACTGTTTCCCTATGGGGCCCTGGTCAAAAGTAGTGCACTATATAGGGAATATGGTGTCATTTGGGATGCATTCACTAGTCTGCTGTGGCGGGGAAGCTACTCTGAAAATAGCTACCAATTACTTCACACTGGAAGAAGTTAAGCTTAAGCTACCCTTAAGAAAAATATAGTTAAAGTTACTTTGAAAAAAGTAGTTCACTACATCCAAACTACTTTGTGATTCATTATCATATCTAAATCTGAAACATCATAGACTGCAAATTGCAAGAACAAATCACTCTGGAGTCAGATGTTAACAGAATGTGGAATTTAGCCAAGTAAACACAAAAACGATGTTTCAAGTGATAATTTGGCAGGTCTGATCCTGAAAAATAAAGACAATTCTGGCCTACTTCACCCATATTGTATTTTTGCAAAAACAAATAGTCTGTAGTTTCAGTACTTAACTACAAATGTCAAAACGTAGTCCTGGCCATTCTACAGCCCAAGGCAAGACAAAAACAAATCCAGCCTCCTGTACCCCTGTGAAACTAGAACAGTCCCAGTAAGCACATGACGTTGAAAATACATATTCTTCCAGACGTTGAAGTTAGGTTCATTTTAGGTTCCGAATGAAAGCTGAAAATATATATTTATACATACACTACCGGTCAAAAGTTTTAGAACACCTACTCATTAGAGTTGCAAAGCTGTCATCAAGGCAAAGGGTGGCTATTTGAAGAATCTCAAATATAACATATATTTTGATTTGCTTAAAACTTTTTTCGGTTACCACATGATTCGACGTGTGTTATTTCTTCACTATTATTCTACAATATAGAAAATTGTAAAAATAAAGAAAAACTCTTGAATGAGTAGGTGTTCTAAAACTTTTACATTTTTTACATTATAGTAGAGTATAATGTACTGTACTGTACTATACTGTACTATACTCTACTGTTGTACTGTATTTGTATTAATTAGGGATCCCTATTAGCTGTTGCCAAGGCAAATATAGGCCGGTTCGGAAAGGATATCTGTGGACGTTGACATCAAGGCCGGTCCCTCAACCAATCCAGACCGGCCCAAATCTCAACCAAACATAGACGTCTTATGATTGGTTCTGATTTGGTCCGGTCCGTGGATGTTGAAATCAAGGCCTGGTTGGATCGCACCCCCCCCAAAAAAAAAAAACATTTGACGGACGGTCCGGACAAGACCAAAATAAATGATTTCCAAAAGACTTCGGCCCGTGTTTACTGGGGTGTTAGTCTACAGTGTCGGCCCACAATGGAATGTTATGAATGCCCATCCATGTGCTTATCCTGAGCCCATCCATGTGCTTATCCTGAGCCCATCCATGTGGTTATCCTGAGCCCATCCATGTGGTTATCCTGAGCCCATCCATGTGGTTATCCTGAGCCCATCCATGTGCTTATCCTGAGCCCATCCATGTGCTTATCCTGAGCCCATCCATGTGGTTATCCTGAGCCCATCCATGTGGTTATCCTGAGCCCATCCATGTGGTTATCCTGAGCCCATCCATGTGGTTATCCTGAGCCCATCCATGTGGTTATCCTGAGCCCATCCATGTGGTTATCCTGAGCCCATCCATGTGGTTATCCTGAGCCCATCCATGTGGTTATCCTGAGCCCATCCATGTGGTTATCCTGAGCCCATCCATGTGGTTATCCTGAGCCCATCCATGTGGTTATCCTGAGCCCATCCATGTGGTTATCCTGAGCCCATCCATGTGCTTATCCTGAGCCCATCCATGTGGTTATCCTGAGCCCATCCATGTGCTTATCCTGAGCCCATCCATGTGGTTATCCTGAGCCCATCCATGTGGTTATCCTGAGCCCATCCATGTGGTTATCCTGAGCCCATCCATGTGGTTATCCTGAGCCCATCCATGTGCTTATCCTGAGCCCATCCATGTGCTTATCCTGAGCCCATCCATGTGGTTATCCTGAGCCCATCCATGTGGTTATCCTGAGCCCATCCATGTGGTTATCCTGAGCCCATCCATGTGGTTATCCTGAGCCCATCCATGTGGTTATCCTGAGCCCATCCATGTGCTTATCCTGAGCCCATCCATGTGGTTATCCTGAGCCCATCCATGTGGTTATCCTGAGCCCATCCATGTGCTTATCCTGAGCCCATCCATGTGCTTATCCTGAGCCCATCCATGTGCTTATCCTGAGCCCATCCATGTGCTTATCCTGAGCCCATCCATGTGCTTATCCTGAGCCCATCCATGTGGTTATCCTGAGCCCATCCATGTGGTTATCCTGAGCCCATCCATGTGGTTATCCTGAGCCCATCCATGTGCTTATCCTGAGCCCATCCATGTGGTTATCCTGAGCCCATCCATGTGGTTATCCTGAGCCCATCCATGTGGTTATCCTGAGCCTATCCATGTGGTTATCCTGAGCCCATCCATGTGGTTATCCTGAGCCCATCCATGTGGTTATCCTGAGCCCATCCATGTGGTTATCCTGAGCCCATCCATGTGGTTATCCTGAGCCCATCCATGTGCTTATCCTGAGCCCATCCATGTGGTTATCCTGAGCCCATCCATGTGCTTATCCTGAGCCCATCCATGTGGTTATCCTGAGCCCATCCATGTGGTTATCCTGAGCCCATCCATGTGGTTATCCTGAGCCCATCCATGTGGTTATCCTGAGCCCATCCATGTGGTTATCCTGAGCCCATCCATGTGCTTATCCTGAGCCCATCCATGTGCTTATCCTGAGCCCATCCATGTGGTTATCCTGAGCCCATCCATGTGGTTATCCTGAGCCCATCCATGTGCTTATCCTGAGCCCATCCATGTGGTTATCCTGAGCCCATCCATGTGCTTATCCTGAGCCCATCCATGTGGTTATCCTGAGCCCATCCATGTGCTTATCCTGAGCCTATTTGCAATAAGAATCAATGTGTTTACACAGCGGGAAATGCAGAAGTATTTTATGTTTCGCTATGATCATCTCCTCAAAAACTGACTGATGCAAACTTGAAACCACTGATTATGATGACAATTTAGCCCACGGGGTGAAACTCTTAGAAAGCAGTTTTGTGAGTAACCTGATTTTCCATATTGTCCATTTTACTTTGACCTGTCCTGTTTTTAGGGTATGATGTTTGTGATATATTGCCATATTCACATCGAAGTGCATTTTTTATTTGGGCGCCATTTATTATTTATCTCGTCTGGGTTTATACTTTATTCTGTCTTTAGTGTCTTTCAGCGGACATGGGGGTGAACTGGGGACACACACACAAACACACACCAGTGGTGTAAAGTAAAAAAAAAAGTTAAAATACTTTGAAATGCAAACTCAGTTTAATCCACCAGAAAAGACAGAACAAATAATACAACACATATTGTGGTTAAACTCAAATACACTAATTGATCAAAACCATTATTAAAAAAGGTATAATCTTTGTAAATGATATCACAATTAGGACTGGTGGAGTTATGTCACACATGCAGCTAACAAAAATATATGGAAATGTCTGCTCTACTCAAAATTACAACCAACTAGTTGCAGCATTACCACTAAAATGGAAGAGGCAAGTGGAAGGGGGAAAAAGTAAGGAACTTGTCTGTCGGCCCTGCATGAAGACCAAAATTGGTTAAAGAAAATTGACATTATCGTATCTGAAGATTATGCCTTTGTTAAATGTTTTGGAGGAACAAAGAATGTTGTTTTATGATCTTAGTTCAAATGTAGCGTTTGGAGGGTGACGCCCCAGGGGAGACTGGTGATTGGCCAGAAGAGGGAGCCACCCATCTTTTTGCATTGTTTATAAATAGGGGTTAAACGATGAGAAGGCAGAACGGCCATGGCAATCTAGGATGCTGTTCTCCGGACTCCGCGGGTCTGTTAACTTATGCTGTAACCTCGTGATTTTAATAAAAGCCTCTAACACGATGCAGCATAACGGACTCTTTGTTGACAGCAATAATGACCACCACTCATCAGATACGACATAATGGCGCCCAACGTGGGGCTGGGTTTGCGTCTCTTCCTTGTTTCAGTCAACCGCCAGGCTAACTCGCTTTGAAGCATGGCCAAAAAATGGTGAGTGTTTCTTACCGCTTCGGAGTTTGTTAGATTGGATACGACTTGTGTACACTGGAGAGATGTACCATATGACCTTGCCTCGGGTGGTGTTATTGCTGGTGACTAGAGTCTGCTAAAATGTTATTCCATTGGTAACGGTTGGCAATGGGGAAATTTAGAGCATTAAGATAGATTCCATTGGTAACGGGTGGCAATGGGAAATTTAGAGAAGGCCGATATGCGCATTCTTTAGGGCACCGTGAATCTGGTAAAGACCTCGAAGCGAGGCGATTCTTTAGGAATGGGCCATGAAATCCTTGCAACGCGTTCGGTGTGGTAAGGTTGATTCTGGGAATTATAAGCTGGATGGATTATATGCATGTTATGCTCATCGTATAGTTGACGAAGTATAATGCATGGGGTAACCTCTCTATGATTATCCAGAACTTACGGCAGCATAAAGTTAGGTGGAGATATGGATAATGATGGACAATGATTTGGCCACGGTGCAGGTTACTTAGGGCTGGGTAGGCCGCAGTTAGCTAGAGGCTAAAGCTAATGTTAATGCTAAATGCTAATTGTGTTGTGTGCTACATGCTAATGTATCCTTAGAGACTCCATTGCGATGGATTAAAGTCTCTTAAATTTGTCTCTGTGTTTAAGTCAGGTTATATGTTTTGTGAGCGCTGTTAAATGTTGTTTGACTATAAGGGGGAGGGAGTAGAAAATCTTCCTTCCACGGTGAAAAGGGATTTTTGAATGGCTGTGCGCATGCGTTTGATTTTGCGACACTACACTACAGAAAGGGGGAGTTTATGACACGAGATTAGGACACGTTTTGGTTTACGGCACTAAAACTACGACATGCGGTTGTGCTCAGCCTACAAAACAAAATGGTTGGTTGAGGTCATAGGTCCCATTTGGGAGCTGCAGGGGCAGACAGAGAAACACACGGACAAAGAGAAGATAGATTTTAGCACGATTATTTTAGTTTCAACGGCGGCTGGTTAAAGATGAAACTTGTTTTGTGACCTATTGAATTTATACATTAAATATATGTTGGCGAAGTATAATGAATTGAATTAAATAATTAAAAGACGATTAAAATTAAATAAATGTTTTTGAGCGATCTATGATTTGAGCGATCTTCTGATTTTAGTCTTAGAGTGAATAATGGGTGAACGAAGGAATATTGAATATGGTTGAAATAACTCAGGGATTGCATTAACTACTAAAATGTGATTCTGTGTCTCTGTTTTTTTGCATATGAGAGGAGCAATACGATACGACAGGAGAGAGAAGGGGCTAACGTGTGACTGACGTGCGTCACGTGACAAGGTGTGACGAGGCAGAGTCAGACGAGAGGATCAGATATCAGGCTAGTTCACAAAATCATATTTTACAAAATATGTGATGTTATGACAATTTCACATAGGCTTGGCAAATACTATTTCATTAAAAATTGCATTTTGAGGCTCTGTGCATAACTGGGGTTTGATTGGAATTAGGTTGGAAATCAGGTACTGACATTATTCGGCAATTAAGATACTTGGGTGCATATTAAACAATGGAGTTTAGGGTTACATTTACTTGCATTTGATGGGTTGTGGTAAGATAGTCAACACTAATTGATAAATTGGTGATATAGGAATAAAAAATTGGTTTTAAATTATTCATAATTTTTAATTGAGTTTTTAATTGTTTTTTTATTTTTAATTAAATGGGTTTTGAATAAGGCATTTAATTGAATTTTTTAATATTCATATTTTATTTTATTTTTATTTTATTTTTTTGGGGGGGGGGGGTTTGGGGGGTTGTTAGGGTTATATTAATAATTTAAGGGGGGAAGCCATAGGCTATACAGTCTAAAATAAGATAGTTCACAATAAAGGAATATAAAAGGGTTGATATAGGGGAAAAATAGTAATCCTTTAATTAAAGTAGGGTTAGAAAGTAGTGTTAGGAAAACTAATGGCAGAAGTTAGTACACCTTTCTCACATACGGATTCAGCAAAAAGACACCCACCTTACGAGAAGAAAAAGTACAGCTTAGGGATGTTTATTCTCAGCTTTCAGTGATCATCCAGCAGGGTGATTATGGCATCAGAGATGAAGATGAATAATAGATAGAGGACAAGCAGAAACGACGATGAAGATGGATCAAAACTCCAGAAGGAAGAAAATGTGATGTCTGGAAGAAAAGAGGGAGGTAAGGAGGATGGAACTTAAAGAAGATGAGGATGATGAAGATGAGAGTGATTGAGAGAGGTCATGGGTGGATTTGACTCTGTGATCAGAAGGAAGTTGGCAAGAGAGGAAAGAAGAAGGATACACGAGATTTGATCTCTGATGGAAGTTGAAGATGAAGAAAGCGATGAAGATTTGGAGATTAAAGGTGCGTTATGTTCAAGAGGATTTTATCCTACAATGACTAGCAAAGAAGAAATAGAGATATAGACCGATGTTTATCATGCCTGGATAAAGCAAATAGTTTAAAAGTAACACAGCTGAAGATACAGAAGAGGAGAAACTGCTGAGAAAAGGATCCCAAGAATTGGAGAAGAAGAAAGAACAGGACGAAGAAACTCTGAAAACTCAATCATACAACGGGTGGAGAAGATAAGTTTTGGTTATGAAGAATCAGAGTGAACCAAATCAACAATCACTGTTACAGCTTCAACTGAACAATATCAAATGCAATTGTATCAGCCACCAAGGGCGGCACCAGTTGATTCATATCCAAAGCCAGTTTATGGACAGACACAGAATTGGAGAAGAACAAAGAAGAAATAGAAGAAGGAGGAAGATTTCAGCTACACTTCCAGCAACTTTCAGAAGACTGTTATAATTGTGGACAGATTGGTTACTTTACCTGGGATGGAAATGTGCCAGGAGAAAACAACAGAGGAAGATAAAGGAGCAAGTGAAGATCACCTGTTAGTGCCTAGAAGAGACGAAGGGGGGTATCAGCTGAGAGCATCGATTGGAGAAGAAGAGAAAATAGCTAACAGTTGAAACAACTGACCATTAGAAGTGATAGTGAATAGGGGAAAACTTATCTGGGTTCAGCCTAAAGAGGTTAAACATCTCACTAATTGATAACTAATTAGGATAGGGATTTGAGGTAGTAAAACAGTTAATTACTCTTAAGGTACTAATATTAGAAGATACGGTTATTGCAGTGTTGGGAAGAGATGCATTGTTTGAATTGAATTGTACAATAAGATGTACACTAGACGACTGTCTATTAGACAATCTGTCTGAAAAGTTAAAAGGGGTGACTGTTTATTCTGGGTTACATTCTTACACTAAGAGATTTCAGGCTAGGCTAAAAGGTGTTTAGTCGTTTTGCCAAGTCTGTGTGTAATGAGTCAGAAGCAGGTGGGGAACTTTCCCAATCACATATTCTAAAAATTTGGTGGAAAGGGATTTTGTGAATAAATCAGTGGAAAAAGTTTTAAATGTTATGAGAGAAAAGATTGGATTAAAATAAGTTAGGAGTAGATTAGGGTTGAAGGAACTCTGAGACAGTAAGCTAAGTTTCAAAGTTAGTAGTAAGAGAGAGAACAATGGTGAATGACACTGTAGAGTAGGAAGATCAAGGTCATTATAGGTGTATTTTGTGTAATCAAAAGTTTAAAGTCAGGGATTTAGAGAAAGGACTGAGATTTGGGGAAAAAGTGACACTAGTGGTGATAGATGGAAGTACAAGCAAAGACAACTTTTTTCTTTGGGAAAACTAGGAGTAACTAAGGACATTAACACTTCAGTTTATTAGAACAACAGGGAGAAGCAATTTAACTCTTTCAACATTGATAGTTATTAAAGCCATAAATATATCGCATTTGATTATAAGGGAACCAATACAGCACCAATGTTAGGGGAAACAATACTTATTAGGGTTAGGATGGGGACGTTCCTCCCATATGGAGAGATAATTATGGAGGATAAGTATTGTTATCAGGACCAGGAGTAGAAGCTGTTGCACTTAGTCAACGGAGGGATAGTTTGTACAACGATATGAAGTGGAAGAGGTTAGGAGTGACTGTTCACTTATGTTGCGTAATGTTACAGAGAAAGGTCAGGGAGAATATATGTATACTTATCTAGTGCAAGCATTAGAAGTTGTTCCGGTTAAGAATTATGGGTTAAAGGGCTATGTAATTCGTAAAGTGACGCTTATAATGGAAGATTTGAGGTCTGTTGACGTTTCCACAGTCATTGAGGGAGTTCAGGAGGAGTAGATTACAGTAGTCACTCCAACAGTAGATAATACACTGAGGATAATGGGAACCTTTGCACTAGAAGTAATTAGGGTTGATACAGCAGCTAAATCAACTACTTTAATGGTAACTTTGGAAGGGATTAGTGATACGATGGCAATAGCAAATGTAGGGAGTATGACATCGACAACTTTTCTGAAATTAAATGGGGAATTTTAGACTCATGGGTTATGTTACGGATGGAGAGTGCTGTCAATGATAGTACGAATAGGGTTAAAATAGGAGAGCAGATAGTAGTAGAGAGAATATAGATTCATCATGGAGGACAGGATGAGGTCTTTGATTTTAATGACAGACAAGGAGAGGTATCTGATCAGTACCGCTCGTTCTTCTGTTGTGGAAATTAGAGATAGATTAACTCATTCTGTAAGATCAGTGAGGAATCTTGAGGGTCCATGTCTGTTGAGAATTCCAGCACCAAACATGTTAGACGGTCGCGCAGCCTCTATCAGGTATGGTTCAGTCTTATGCTTTGTCATGACTGTGGAATTAGCAACAGTCATTGACAGATAAAATAATGTCGTTGTCAGAACAGTGGTTTAAGCCTAGGTTTAAGTGTTCTTGGTTAAATGAATTACCCTATGGGATTTGTTAGATGGAAAGTAAAATCAGGTAACAACGGAACCCTGAAGTATTCAGGTGAAACATTGAGGGCTAAAAGTTGTTTTTGTTCTAATAAAACATATGAGGTAAAGGGTATGTTTATGGGAATATCAGATTGGGATGATTATATGATGATTTTGGATAAGCATGACCTTAAGGGTAGTAATGAGAAATATGTTACTTTTTATGTACCAGTTAGTAGGAACAGCAGGACTTTGATGGTTAAAAGATTAGCTTTTGACTGACAATGTGACTATGGGGAATTTTAGAGATATTTGGAGGAGTTGTGGTGATAAAATATATATTCTTACATTATGGATGGATAGGATTTTGTTACATGTCAACGTTGAAGCTTCCATATGAGGTTTTTACCATTATAAGAGGGATAGCACCGGACACAGCTAGAGATAGGGTTAAAAGGGTGACATGTCATAGTCTTCAAGCCTATCATTGAAGGATGAATTTAAGGGAGAAGGGGGGATTTTTTCCATGGTATGGTGTAACATTTGGGAAGATCATATTGATAATATTAGAAGATACTTTGAGTCCAGATAGTTCAGATAATATCACTAGGGTTATATATGCATTATAAGGGATGCGTTTGGGAGATCTGAGAAGATTTGGTTGCAAGATCAATTAGGCCAGTAGGGGCAGTGATGGGTCAGATTTTAGTTTCAGCTTTGATAACACTGTGTGATGTTTGTAATATGTTACTAACTTTTGAGAAAGCTATGATATTGAGATAGGTTGGAGAGTGATGTCTGGAGACAACACTCAGATGTCGGTGGTGACTGTTCCTGATCTGGACAAGTGGAACTGACGGATAAATATCATTTTTGATTATTTGATCATTTTTCAATTTTTTTTTCAATATTAGGGTGATGTTGGTATGATTTATGAATCAAAGGGGGGAATAGGTTTATGTGATTCATACATCATTTATATATCATTTCTATATTCTTAGTTGATATTGATGTTCAATTGGAAAGTGTTTTTTTTGGAAAAGATACTGTTTGGTTTCTTTTCTTTTCTTCCAGAAGCATTTGGGGGACATGTGGAGATTGAAATACTCAAACAAAGACAATATGAAGGGACAATATGACTGGAGGAGATGAAACAAGGAGGGTGTGGCTGATTCCATCATCAACAAGTCCATTGGAAGTCGAGACTACAGGGAGATGAAGTGTAGTGGACTACATTCCAGTGTCTGCAATGAAATATAGACATGTGTAATACATAATTGTGTCATATTCTTAGGGATTAATTTTTGTAGAATGATGTTTGATGTTGTTGAATACATGTGAGGATCTTAGATGTTTTTGTTTATTTCGTGAATGTTTAGGGACAGAGAGGCTAGGAAGGGAGAGTTTCATTGTACGGTCCAATGGGTTGACCAGCCTTACAATGGATATTTATTGGATAGGATTTTGTTTGCAGGGGCTTACATGTGTATTTAATTGCATCATAGTTTCAAAGGCATTTACATGGTTTATGAGGTTATCTGGAGTACCGAGGTGGTTGCCTGGGGCAGAGGGACCGTGAGAGAATTTTACTGTCTTGATTGATGGATGGATATCTGAAAAGATGGCTGCCGGACAGTTTTTCGCTCTTACACTCCATAGAGATTTGTTCATAAAGATAGTAATGTATTCACACTTCATAAACAGGTATTTCATAGAAAGGTATTTACACTCTAGAGGAGAATGTTTTTGGTTTAATGTTAAAGATACTCAATAAGATAAATGGTTACTAGTCATAATCCTATTCTGTTTGTTTTCGAGACGTTTAGTTCGTCTCGAAGGGGGGAATATCGTATCTGAAGATTATGCCTTTGTTAAATGTTTTGGAGGAACAAAGAATGTTGTTTTATGATCTTAGTTCAAATGTAGCGTTTGGAGGGTGACGCCCCAGGGGAGACTGGTGATTGGCCAGAAGAGGGAGCCACCCATCTTTTTGCATTGTTTATAAATAGGGGTTAAACGATGAGAAGGCAGAACGGCCATGGCAATCTAGGATGCTGTTCTCCGGACTCCGCGGGTCTGTTAACTTATGCTGTAACCTCGTGATTTTAATAAAAGCCTCTAACACGATGCAGCATGAACGGACTCTTTGTTGACAGCAATAATGACCACCACTCATCAGATACGACAACATGTTTCTACAACTTGATTGGAGTCCACCTGTAGTAAATTCATTTGATTGGACATGGAAAGGCATACACCTGTCTATATAAGGTCCCACAGTTGACAATGCATGTCAGAGCAAAAACCAAGCCATGAGGTCGAAGGAATTGTCCCTAGAGCTCAGAGACAGGATTGTGTCGAGGCACAGATCTGGGGAAGGGTACCAGAAAATGTCTACAGCATTGAAAGTCCTCAAGAACACAGTGGCCTCCATCATTCTTAAATGGAAGAAGTTTGGAACCACCAAGACTCTTCCTAGAGCTGACCGCCCGTCCAAACTGAGCAATCGGGGGAGAAGGGCCTTGGTCAGGGAGGTGACCAAGAACCTGATGGTCACTCTGACAAAGCTCTAGAGTTCCTCTGTGGAGATGCGAGAACCTTCCAGAATGACAACCTTTACAGGCCTTTATGGTAGAGTGGCCAGACGGAAGCCACTCCTCAGTAAAATGCACATGACAGCCCGCTTGGAGTTTGCCAAAAGGCACCTAAAGACTCTCAGACCATGAGAAACAAGATTCTCTGGTCTGATGAAACCAAGATTGAACTCTTTGGCCTGAATGCCAAGTGTCACGTCTGAAAGAAACCTGGCATCATCCCTACGGTGAAGCATGGTGGTGGCAGCATCATGCTGTGGGGTTGTTTTTCAGTGGCAGGGACTGGGAGACTAGTCAGGATCGAGGGAAAGATTAACGGAGCAAAGTACAGAGAGATCCTTGATGAAAACCTGCTCCAGAGCGCTCAGGACCTCAGACTGGGGTGATGGTTCACCTTCCAACAGGACAACGACCCTAAGCACACAGCCAAGACAATGCAGGAGTGGCTTCGGGACAAGTCTCTGAATGTCCTTGAGTGGCCCAACCAGAGCCCGGACTTGAACCCGATCGAACATCTGTTGAGAGACCTGAAAATAGCTGTGCAGTGACGCTCCTCATCCGACCTGACAGAGCTTGAGAGGATCTGCACAGAAGAATGGGAGAAACTCCCCAAATACAGGTGTGTCAAGCTTGTAGCGTCATACCCAAGAAGACTTGGTGCTGTAATAAAGTACTGAGTAAAGGGTCTGAATACTTATGTAAATGTCTAATTTCAGTTTTTTACTTTTAATGCATTTGCAAAAATTTCAAAAAAACATGTTTTTGCTTTGACATTATTGGGTAGTGTGTGTAGATTGATGAGGGGAAAAAAACAATTTAATCAATTTTAGAATAAGGCTGTAACGTAACAAAATGTGGAAAAAGTCAAGGGGTCTGAATACTTTCTGAATATGGGAGATTGGTAATGATGCAGACAATTACATTGATGGAAGCTACAATCTATCTGCAATATTAAAGCTTATCTACCTCCTAATTTTGTATTTATTTTTATAAAAAATTTAAACATTAAAAAAATACTTTGAAGTACTACTTCAGTCGTTGGGGGTATCTGTACTTCACTAATTATATTTTTGACAACTTTTACTTGTCACAGTGCGTAGTTAAGGGACGGTAGACGGAGCGCTCGTGGAGTGACATCCTTTTTATTTAAACTTGTCACACTATAAGTATTCAAAAATAAACAAGGAGAGAAAAGCACCAAGTGACATACGTGCTGAGAACACAATAGCAGACAGGCGCAAACACGAACAGTGATCCACACACAGGTGGATGTGAGAGGTGCCTAAATACTATCCCCAATCAGAGACTAACTAAACCCCTAGTTATGATGTGAGGGCTTGACTGTGTCCTACCACTCCCCCTAGTGGGAGTAAGGCCTAACCACAGTCAAACCCTCGTATTACTACACTACATTAATAAAGAAAATATGTACTCTTTACTCACATACATTTTCCCTGACACCCAAAACTGTCACTCACTCACTCACTCACTCACTCACTCACTCACTCACTCACTCACTCACTCACTCACTCACTCACTCACTCACTCACACACACTCACACACACTCACACACACACTCAGATCTTTCTAAATAAGAGACGTGATAGCTAGAGCGGTGCAATAAGTTGTGAGGCAGTAGTGACACAGAAGGTTGGGAGAGAGGACAGAGAGAGCAGTGTAGGCACGAACATCTACTCACACACACACACACACACTCACACGCGCACACACACACACACACACACACACACACACACACACACACACACACACACACACACACACACACACACACACACACATACACTCATACACTCACTCACTCACTCACTCACTCACTCACTCACTCACTCACTCACTCACTCACTCACTCACTCACTCACACACTCACACGCGCGCACACACACACACACACACACACACACTAGCTCCACCCCTCTCTCTCTTTCTCTCTTTCTCGCTCTTTTTCTCCCTCTATTCTATATGCAGTATCTCTCCCTCAATATCTCTCTCTTCCCCCCTGTGGTCAGATGAGGGTAGTACAGGCAGTGAGACACCGGGGAAACACACAGGCAGGGAGGGAGACACCAGGGAGAACCGGGGAAATACACAGGCAGGGAGGGAGACACCAGGGAGAACCGGGGAAATACACAGGCAGGGAGGGAGACACGAGGGAGAACCGGGGAAATACACAGGCAGGGAGGGAGACACCAGGGAGACACCGGGGAAATACACAGGCAGGGAGGGAGACACCAGGGAGACACCGGGGAAACACACAGGCAGGGAGGGAGACACCAGGGAGACACCGGGGAAACACACAGGCAGGGAGGGAGACACCAGGGAGACACCGGGGAGGTAGATAACATGTAGGCAGGAAGGGAGACACAACAGAGACACCGGGGAGGTAGATAACATGTAGGCAGGCAGGGAGGCACCGAGGAGGTAGATAACATGTAGGCAGGCAGAGAGACACCGGGGAGATGGGAAATACGCAGGCACGGAGGCTGGCACGCCTCTGCCCATTCAAACCACACACTCTTCAACCCACACAGACACCTCTGTCCATCTGTCGCTCCCTCGCTCCACCTACACACTAGTGTTACAGCTGTCTGTCTATCGGACAGTTACAGCATCTCAGTATAGCCTCTCTCACCTCTTCTTCTCTCTCCACAGCATCTCAGTATAGCCTCTCTCACCTCTTCTTCTCTCTCCACAGCATCTCAGTATAGCCTCTCTCACCTCTTCTTCTCTCTCCACAGCATCTCAGTATAGCCTCTCTCACCTCTTCTTCTCTCTCCACAGCATCTCAGTATAGCCTCTCTCACCTCTTCTTCTCTCTCCACAGCATCTCAGTATAGCCTCTCTCACCTCTTCTTCTCTCTCCACAGCATCTCAGTATAGCCTCTCTCACCTCTTCTTCTCTCTCCACAGCATCTCTGTATAGTCTCTCTCACCTCTTCTTCTCTCTCCACAGCATCTCAGTATAGCCTCTCTCACCTCTTCTTCTCTCTTCACAGCATCTCAGTATAGTCTCTCTCACCTCTTCTTCTCTCTCCACAGCATCTCTGTATAGCCTCTCTCACCTCTTCTTCTCTCTCCACAGCATCTCAGTATAGTCTCTCTCACCTCTTCTTCTCTCTCCACAGCATCTCAGTATAGCCTCTCTCACCTCTTCTTCTCTCTCCACAGCATCTCAGTATAGCCTCTCTCACCTCTTCTTCTCTCTCCACAGCATCTCAGTATAGCCTCTCTCACCTCTTCTTCTCTCTCCACAGCATCTCAGTATAGCCTCTCTCACCTCTTCTTCTCCCTCCACAGCATCACTTCTTGTTTTTATACGAAACATTAATGTGTAGGAAATTCCAAATTGTTTGCATAGCCAACTTACACACAGCACTAACACACACACTTACCCCACCAGACATGCCACCAGGGGTCTTTTCACAGTCCCCAGTACCAGAAAAATGTAAGGAAACATACAGTATTATACAGAGCCATGAGTGCATGGAACTCCCTTCCATCTTATGTAGCACAAGGGAACAGCATACCTGGTTTCAAAAAACAAGTAAGCAACACCTCATGACACAACACCTCTACCCCATGTGGCCTACTTGTTGTGTGTATGCACTGACATGTACAGTGAGGGAAAAAAGTATTTGATCCCCTGCTGATTTTGTACGTTTGCCCACTGACAAAGAAATGATCCGTCTATAATTTTAATGGTAGGTTTATTTGAACAGTGAGAGACAGAATAACAACAAAAAAATCCAGAAAAACGCATGTCAAAAATGTTATAAATTGATTTGCATTTTAATGAGGGAAATAAGTATTTGACCCCCTCTCAATCAGAAAGATTTCTGGCTCCCAGGTGTCTTTTATACAGGTAACGAGCTGAGATTAGGAGCACACTTTTAAAGGGAGTGCTCCTAATCTCAGCTTGTTACCTGTATAAAAGACACCTGTCCACAGAAGCAATCAATCTATCAGATTCCAAACTCTCCACCATGGCCAAGACCAAAGAGCTCTCTAAGGATGTCAGGGACAAGATTGTAGACCTACACAAGGCTGGAATGGGCTACAAGACCATCGCCAAGCAGCTTGGTGAGAAGGTGACAACAGTTGGTGCGATTATTCGCAAATGGAAGAAACACAAAATAACTGTCAATCTCCCTCGGCCTGGGGCTCCATGCAAGATCTCACGTCATGGAGTTGCGATGATCATGAGAACGGTGAGGAATCAGCCCAGAAATACACGGGAGGATCTTGTCAATGATCTCAAGGCAGCTGGGACCATAGTCACCAAGAAAACAATTGGTAACACACTACGCTGTGAAGGACTGAAATCCTGCAGCGCCCGCAAGTTCCCCCTGCTCAAGAAAGCACATATACAGGCCCGTCTGAAGTTTGCCAATGAACATCTGAATGATTCAGATGAGAACTGGGTGAAAGTGTTGTGGTCAGATGAGACCAAAATCGAGTTCTTTGGCATCAACTCAACTCGCCGTGTTTGGAGGAGCAGGAATGCTGCCTATGACCCCAAGAACACCATCCCCACTGTCAAACATGGAGGTGGAAACATTATGCTTTGGGGGTGTTTTTCTGCTAAGGGGACAGGACAACTTCACCGCAAAGGGACGATGGACGGGGCCATGTACCGTCAAATCTTGGATGAGAACCGCCTTCCCTCAGCCAGGGCATTGAAAATGGGTCGTGGATGGGTATTCCAGCATGACAATGACCCAAAACACACGGCCAAGGCAACAAAGGAATGGCTCAAAAGAAGCACATTAAGGTCCTGGAGTGGCCTAGCCAGTCTCCAAACCTTAATCCCATAGAAAATCTGTGGAGGGAGCTGAAGGTTTGAGTTGCCAAATGTCAGCCTCGAAACCTTAATGACTTGGAGAAGATCTGCAAAGAGGAGTGGAACAAAATCCCTCCTGAGATGTGTGCAAACCTGGTGGCCAACTACAAGAAATGTCTGACTGTCACGTTCGTTGATTGACGGGTCTGACCAAGGCGCAGCGTGATATGCATACATGTTTATTTGAACCGAATAAACAACGACAAAACAACAAACTAAACGAAACGTGAAGTCCTAAGGTAACACACAACAAACCTTAAACGGAACAAGATCCCACAACTCAATAGTGCCCATAGGCTGCCTAAGTATGGTCCCCAATCAGAGACAACAAGCGACAGCTGCCTCTGATTGGGAACCACACCGGCCAACATAGAAATATACATACTAGAATATAAACATAGAACAACACAACATAGAATATACACACCCTGACTCAACAAATAAGCGTCCCCTGAGTCAGGGCGTGACAGTACCCCACCCCCCCAAAGGTGCGGACTCCGACCGCACAACCTTTACTTAACAGGGTAGGGGCCGGGTGGGCATTCCGCCTCGGAGGCGGATCCGCTCCGGGCGTGACATCCACCTATTCTCCGCCTCCCTGTTGCGCCCCTGGTCTGGTCTGGACCTCGGCGCGCTGCTTCCCCTCTCCTTCCTCCCACTATACTCCAAGCCCTGTCTGGACCCTGGTGTGGGAGACCCCGAACCTGGAGAGGGGCTGACGTCTGGGTCTGGACTGGAGCCGCTGACCGGAGCTGGACCGGGCTACGGTGGAGCGGACTGCTCTGGCTCCGGAGTGGAGCCGCTGACCGGAGCTGGATCAGGCACCGGTGGAGCGGACTGCTCTGGCTCCGAAGTGGAGCCGTTGACCGGAGCTGGACTAGACCCCGGTGGAGCGGACTGCTCTGGCTCCGGAGTGGTGCAGCTGACCGGAGCTGGATCAGGCACCGGTGGAGCGGACTGTTCTGGCTCCGGAGTGGAGCAGCTGACCGGAGCTGGATCAGGCACCGGCGGAGCGGACTGCTCTGGCTCCGGAGTGGAACAGCTGACCGGAACTGGATCAGGCACCGGTGGAGCGGACTGCTCTGGCTCCGGAGTGGAGCAGCTGACCGGTGCCGGACCAGGCACCGGTGGAACGGGCACGGGCCGTGCCGGACTGGACAAACTCACCACTGGTCTGGTGCGAGGAGCAGGCACGGGCCGGACCAGACTGGCGACGCGCACCACTGGCTTGGTGCGAGGAGCCGGAACGGGCCGGGCCGGACTGGCGACGCGCACCACTGGCTTGGTGCGAGGAGCAGGAACAGGCCGGGCCGGTCTGGCGACGCGCACCACTGGCTTGGTGCGAGGAGCAGGAACAGGCCGGGCCGGGCTGGCGACGCGCACCACTGGCTTGGTGCGAGGAGCAGGAACAGGCCGGGCCGGGCTGGCGACTTGCACCACTGGCTTGGTGCGATGAGCAGGAACAGGCCGGACCGGGCTGGCGACGCGCACCACTGGCTTGGTGCGAGGGGCAGGAACAGGCCGGACCGGGCTGGCAACGCGCACCACTGGCTTGGTGCGAGGAGCAGGAACGGGTCGAGCCGTACTGGGAACACGCACCACTGGCTTAGTGCGGGGAGCAGGAACGGGCCAGACCGGACTGGCGACACGCACCACTTGCTTGGTGCGAGGAGCGGGACTGGGTTCCTTTATTAACCCCCGCTCCTTCTGCTGCCTAACCAGCTCCTCTCGCCGTGCCTCTACACTTTCCTTCTCCCTTTTAGCCTCCTGTAGCGCCTCCCTCTGACCGAATAACTCCTGCTCCCTCTGAACCAATAGCCCCCGTAACATGGTGGCCTCCTCTCCTAACCTGCAGATTCGCCCTTCCACGGCCTCCTGCTGCCTCGTCATCCACACTGTGTGCCCCCCCCAAAAAATGTTATTGGGGTTGCCTCTCGGGTCTCCGTCGTCGGCACTGTTGGCGCCGTTTCTCCTCTCTATACCGGGCCTCCACTGTCTCCTCCCAAGGACGGCGATCCATCCCAGCCTGAATCTCCTCCCAAGTCCAGGATCCCTTACCGTCCAGGATCTCCTCCCAGATCCAGGATCCCTTACCATCCAGGATCTCCTCCCAGGTCCAGGCTGTCTGCTCCTGGACACGCTGCTTGGTCCTCGTTTGGTGGGATCTTCTGTCACGTTCGTTGATTGACGGGTCAGACCAAGGCGCAGCGTGATATGCATACGTTTATTTGAACCGAATAAACAACGACAAAACAACAAACTAAACGAAACGTGAAGTCCTAAGGTAACACACAACAAACCTTAAACGGAACAAGATCCCACAACTCAATAGTGCCCATAGGCTGCCTAAGTATGGTCCCCAATCAGAGACAACAAGCGACAGCTGCCTCTGATTGGGAACCACACCGGCCAACATAGAAATATACATACTAGAATATAAACATAGAACAACACAACATAGAATATACACACCCTGACTCAACAAATAAGCGTCCCCTGTGTCAGGGCGTGACAGTACCCCACCCCCCCAAAGGTGCGGACTCCGACCGCACAACCTTTACTTAACAGGGTAGGGGCTGGGTGGGCATTCCGCCTCGGAGGCGGATCCGCTCCGGGCGTGACATCCACCTATTCTCCGCCTCCCTGTTGCGCCCCTGGTCTGGTCTGGACCTCGGCGCGCTGCTTCCCCTCTCCTTCCTCCCACTATACTCCAAGCCCTGTCTGGACCCTGGTGTGGGAGACCCCGAACCTGGAGAGGGGCTGACGTCTGGGTCTGGACTGGAGCCGCTGACCGGAGCTGGACCGGGCTACGGTGGAGCGGACTACTCTGGCTCCGGAGTGGAGCCGCTGACCGGAGCTGGATCAGGCACCGGTGGAGCGGACTGCTCTGGCTCCGAAGTGGAGCCGTTGACCGGAGCTGGACTGGACCCCGGTGGAGCGGGCTGCTCTGGCTCCGGAGTGGTGCAGCTGACCGGAGCTGGATCAGGCACCGGTGGAGCGGACTGCTCTGGCTCCGGAGTGGAGCAGCTGACCGGAGCTGGATCAGGCACCGGCGGAGCGGACTGCTCTGGCTCCGGAGTGGAACAGCTGACCGGAACTGGATCAGGCACCGGTGGAGCGGACTGCTCTGGCTCCGGAGTGGAGCAGCTGACCGGTGCCGGACCAGGCACCGGTGGAACGGGCACGGGCCGTGCCGGACTGGACAAACTCACCACTGGTCTGGTGCGAGGAGCAGGCACGGGCCGGACCGGACTGGCGACGCGCACCACTGGCTTGGTGCGAGGAGCCGGAACGGGCCGGGCCGGACTGGCGACGCGCACCACTGGCTTGGTGCGAGGAGCAGGAACAGGCCGGGCCGGTCTGGCGACGCGCACCACTGGCTTGGTGCGAGGAGCAGGAACAGGCCGGGCCGGGCTGGCGACGCGCACCACTGGCTTGGTGCGAGGAGCAGGAACAGGCCTGGCCGGGCTGGCGACGCGCACCACTGGCTTGGTGCGATGAGCAGGAACAGGCCGGACCGGGCTGGCGACGCGCACCACTGGCTTGGTGCGAGGGGCAGGAACAGGCCGGACCGGGCTGGCAACGCGCACCACTGGCTTGGTGCGAGGAGCAGGAACGGGTCGAGCCGTACTGGGAACACGCACCACTGGCTTAGTGCGGGGAGCAGGAACGGGCCAGACCGGACTGGCGACACGCACCACTTGCTTGGTGCGAGGAGCGGGACTGGGTTCCTTTATTAACCCCCGCTCCTTCTGCTGCCTAACCAGCTCCTCTCGCCGTGCCTCTACACTTTCCTTCTCCCTTTTAGCCTCCTGTAGCGCCTCCCTCTGACCGAATAACTCCTGCTCCCTCTGAACCAATAGCCCCCGTAACATGGTGGCCTCCTCTCCTAACCTGCAGATTCGCCCTTCCACGGCCTCCTGCTGCCTCGTCATCCACACCGTGTGCCCCCCCCAAAAAATGTTATTGGGGTTGCCTCTCGGGTCTCCGTCGTCGGCACTGTTGGCGCCGTTTCTCCTCTCTATACCGGGCCTCCACTGTCTCCTCCCAAGGACGGCGATCCATCCCAGCCTGAATCTCCTCCCAAGTCCAGGATCCCTTACCGTCCAGGATCTCCTCCCAGATCCAGGATCCCTTACCATCCAGGATCTCCTCCCAGGTCCAGGCTGTCTGCTCCTGGACACGCTGCTTGGTCCTCGTTTGGTGGGATCTTCTGTCACGTTCGTTGATTGACGGGTCAGACCAAGGCGCAGCGTGATATGCATACGTTTATTTGAACCGAATAAACAACGACAAAACAACAAACTAAACGAAACGTGAAGTCCTAAGGTAACACACAACAAACCTTAAACGGAACACGATCCCACAACCCACTAGTGCCAATAGGCTGCCTAAGTATGGTCCCCAATCAGAGACAACGAGCGACAGCTGCCTCTGATTGGGAACCACACCGGCCAACATAGAAATATACATACTAGAATATAAACATAGAACTACACAACATAGAATATACACACCCTGACTCAACAAATAAGCGTCCCCTGAGTCAGGGCGTGACACTGACCTCTGTGATTGCCAACAAGGGTTTTGCCACAAGTAGTTGAGTGTCATCCGCATAGCAATGATAGGAGAGACCATGTAAGGATATGACGGAGCCGAGTGACTTGGTGTATAGAGAGGAGAGGGCTTGAACCGAGCCCTGGGGGACACCAATTGTGAGAGTATGTGGTGCAGACACAGATCCTCTCCACGTCACCTGGTAGGAGTGACCTGCCAGGTAGGATGCAATCCAAGAGTGTGCAGAGCCTGAGACGCCCAGCCCTGAGAGGGTGGAGAGGAGGATCTGATCTTTCACGGTGTCGAAAGCAGCGGATAGATCTAGGAGGATGACAACAGAAGAGACAGAGTCAGCTTCTGCAGTGAGGAGAGCCTCCGTGACACAGAGAAGAGCAGTCTCGGTTGAGTGACCTGTCTTGAAGCCTGACTGGTTAGGGTCAAGAAGATTGTTCTGAGAGCGATAACGAGAGAGTTGATCAGATCAGAGTTGATCGTTCTCCCTACCCCTCTCTCTCCCTACTCCTCTCTGTCCCTACCCCTCTCTGTTTATCCCTCTCTCTCCCTCCCTCTCTCTATCCCTACCCCTCTCTCTCCCCACCCCTCTCTATCCCTACCCCTCTCTCCCTACCCATCTCTCTCCCCACCCCTCTCCTTCCCTACCCCTCTCTCCCGACACCTCTACACCCTGTATATAGCCTCCCTACTCATTTTTTCTCAACACTTTTTTGTTGTTGTTGTTGTTGTTGTTTTATTTTACTTTTTTATAAAAAAATAAATGCATTGTTGGTTAAGGGCTGTAAGTAAGCATTTCACGGTAATGTCTACACCTGTTGTATTCGGCGCATGTGGCAAATAACATTTGATTTGATTTTACCTTTCTGTCCCTCTCTCCCTACCCCTCTCTCCCCCCACCCTTCTCTCTCCCTTCCCCTCTCTCTTTCCCCCTCACTGTCCCTCCCCCTCTCTCTCCCCTCCCTCTCCCTCTCCCTCCCCCTCTATCTCCCCTCCTCTCTCTCTCCATCCCCCTCTCTCTCCCTCCCCCTCTCTGTCCCTCCCCCTCTCTCTCCCCTCCCCTCTCTGTCCCTCCCCCTCTCTCTCCCCTCTCTCTCCCTCCCCCTCTCTTTTACCTCTCACTCTCTGTCCCTTTCCCTCTCTCTCCCCTCCCCTCTCTCTCTCCCTCCCCATCTCTCTCCCTACCCTCTCTCCCCCACCCTTCTCTCTCCCTTCCCCTCTCTCTTCCTACCCATCTCTGTCCCTACCCCTCTCTCTCCCCTCCCCTCTCTCTCCATCCCCCTCTCTGTCCCCTCCCCTCTCTCTCGCTCTCCCCTCCCCTCTCTCTGCCTCTGTCCCCTCCCCCTCTCTCCCTCCCCTCTCTGTCCCTCCCCCTCTCTGTCCCCTCCCCCCCTCTCTGTCCCCTCCCCCTCTCTCTCTCCCCTCCCCTCTCTCTGTCTTCTCCCCCTCTCTCCCTCCCCTCTCTGTCCCTCCCCCTCTCTCTCCCCTCCCCTCTCTCTCCATCCCCCTCTGTCCCCTCCCTTCTCTCTCTCTCCCCTCCCCTCTCTCTCCCTCTCTGTCCCCTCCCCTCTCTCTCCCTCCCCTCTCTGTCCCTCCCCCTCTCTCTCCCTCCCCCTTTTTATTTTTCTCTTTCTCATTAAAGCCCCTGAGTGTGTGAGTGTGTGTGTGTGTGTGTGTGTGAGTGTGAGTGTGTGTGTGTGTGAGTGTGTGAGTGAGTGTGTATGTGTGGAGTGCTCATTAGAGAGCACAGCAGGTGATAATATCACTACCGCTGTACCACTGAGTCACAGGCCACAGACACACACACACGCCTTATGATCCTTCTGTGATCAATTCAACCACCCTGGAAATGAGTCATCAGAGACCCCCTCCTAATCTTAGAATGGACCCCCAGTACATCCAGGAACATGACTGGAATGAACCATGGTGACCCCCCCTCCTACCCCCTAATCTTAGAATGGACCCGGTACATCCAGTAATATGACTGGAATGAGCCATGGTGACACAAATGGGGGTTAAAACAATGACACAGAGACTTTTATGACATTAGATTTAATACATTTGTTGTCCGCAGAGAGATTCTGTGTAGCCCCTTCCGGCGCGGCTCACTCCTGGATTGCGTCCTACCTGACCAGTCGCTCCTACCAAGTGGCGTGGCGAGAAGCTGTCTCCGCACCACGTGCTCTCACCACTGGTGTCCCCCAGGGCTCAGTTCTAGGCCCTCTCCTTTTCTCCCTATACACCAAGTCACTTGGCTCTGTCATATCCTCACATGGCCTCTCCTATCATTGCTACGCTGACGATACACAACTAATCTTCTCCTTTCCCCCTTCTGATAACCAGGTGGCGAATCGCATCTCTGCATGTCTGGCAGACATATCAGTATGGATGACGGATCACCACCTCAAGCTGAACCCTGGCAAGACGGAGCTGCTCTTCCTCCCGGGGAAGGACTGCCCGTTCCATGATCTCGCCATCACGGTTGACAACTCCGCTGTGTCCTCCTCCCAGAGTGCGAAGAGCCTAGGCGTGACCCTGGACAACACCCTGTCGTTCTCCGCCAACATCAAGGCGGTGACCCGCTCCTGCAGGTTCATGCTCTACAACATTCGGAGAGTACGACCCTGCCTTACACAGGAAGCGGCACAGGTCCTAATCCAGGCACTTGTCATCTCCCGTCTGGACTACTGCAACTCGCTGTTGGCTGGCCTCCCTGCCTGTGCCATTAAACCCCTACAACTCATCCAGAATGCCGCAGCCCGTCTGGTGTTCAACCTTCCCAAGTTCTCTCACGTCACCCCCCTCCTCCGCACACTCCACTGGCTTCCAGTTGAAGCTCGCATCCGCTACAAGACCATGGTGCTTGCCTATGGAGCAGTGAGGGGAACGGCACCTCTGTACCTTCGGGCTCTGATCAGTCCCTACACCCAAACGAGGGCATTGCGTTCATCCACCTCTGGCCTGCTGGCTCCCCTTCCTCTGCGGAAGCATAGTTCCCGCTCAGCCCAGTCAAAACTGTTCGCTGCTCTGGCACCCCAATGGTGGAACAAGCTCCCTCACGACGCCAGGACAGCGGAGTCACTCACCACCTTCCGGAGGCATTTGAAACCCCACCTCTTTAAGGAATACCTGGGATAGGATAAAGTAATCCTTCAAAAAGATTGTAAAGTGGTTATCCCACTGGCTATAGGGTGAACGCACCAATTGGTGAGTCGCTCTGGATAAGAGCGTCTGCTAAATGACGTAAATGTGCCCTTGAGCAAGGCACTTAACCCTAATTGCTCCTGTAAGTCGCTCTGGATAAGAGCGTCTGCTAAATGACTAAAATGTAAATGTAAATGTAGTCAAATGACCTAGAGGCCTCATGGCGGGAATGTTATTAATATTTTTCATAATTTCATAAATAATAAACATTTTTATGTTTTTAAACAGCAAGAAATCTGATGTTTCTATGTCAAACAGTTTTGTTATAGTTCAGTCTTCTGTGATGTATACAAAGTGTAATATTGGGATGCAAACTCAAAATTGAATACATTTCAACTCTATATCTGACATGGTACAGGTGTCTTCTTTTTTAAAAGACCATAACCATGTGTGTGAGGTGTACACTTCTGTTTCAAAGTACCAAGAAACACTCTGCGTTACCCTGAGTTAGGCCACTGCAGGAAAAGGTTAACGACAGTGTCTGCATCCGAAATAGTACCCTATTCCCCCCTATGTAGTGCACTAATTTTGACCGTGGACTCTGATCAAAAGTAGTGCACTTTGTATGGAATAGGGTGCTATTTCGGATGCAGACACCAGTGTCAAGATTTCTTTTCATGACAAACTTACTGTGGGGACTATAAAATACAGTGACTCATCGTTAGTGACGATGCGGCCATTTTGGATGATATGAACCCCCTGAAGCCTGTTTTAATGGTGAAAGAACATTACTTCCCAAAAACATCTAACCAATGACAGAAGCTCTATTATCAATTTTTTCTCTCTCTCTTGTCTCTCGTATTAAAAATATGGGTTGCTGTTTAATGACAGTGTCATATTTCTCACTTTTTTGTGATGATGTCGAAGCTGCCATTTTGGATGATGAAGACACTCAACCCTGTTTTAATGACGGAAGGACATGGCTGCCAAAAAAAACATCTATCAAATGAGTAGACAGTTTCAGGACAGCCCCTTTTCTATTTATAAAATTGTAGCTTTATTTAGACCAAGGCCATCAATGTTTTACTTTACATTATATTTCAAGATGAAGCAAAGATAGGACTAATGTTGCTGTTTTGTTGTCTTTGTCAGAACGCATATCCTTCCACCATTTCCCCCCCTCAAATAATTCAATAAGTAGGCTACACAGTCAGTATTTTCTTCATGTTTATTATTAGCTATTCATACATGCATAATTTTGCCTACAGTTTGTTGAGTATAACACACAGACGGTTAAGCTCTTTATCTAGATACCAGAATTCTATACAACAGTTTTTATTTAAAACACACATCACGTTACTTATACAAACCACAGCGATAGAGGTACTGAGTTAAAGTGACATGGTTTGAGTTCAATTGACTTTGGCTACGTTACATATTCTTATATGCTAGTGCACTACTTTTAGTAGTCAAAGTAGTGAACAGGGTATTATTTGCGACTGAGCCTTAGAATGTGCATATCTCCCATGTCAGTACCAATATTTCAGATACATTAAAGCATTAAGGCACGAGGGGGTGTGGTATATGGCCAATATACCATGGCTAAGGGCTGTTCTTAAGCACAGCGCAACACAGAGTGCCTGGATACAGCCCTTAGCCGTGATATATTGGCCATATACCACAAACCCCCGAGGTGCCTTATTGCTATTATAAACTGGTTACCAATGTAATTAGAGCAGTACAAATAAATGTTTTGTCATACCCGTGGTATACGGTCTGATATACCACGGCTGTCAGCCAATCAGCATTCAGGGCTCGACCCACCCAGTTTAGAATCTAGTTTAGAATGTAATTGAGATCGTTATTGTCATGGAACGTTTGATGCTAAAATGGATTTGACAGAACTCTGTTCATCTCTCCACCTCATTATAGAACGTCGCTATGGGCAACAGCCAAACAACGGGAAGTGATGGGTTCGACATCCGCTTTACTTCCTACTGCAGCGTGCCGGTGGCCAGAGTAACTTATTTGAAAGAGACAATTTACAGAGTATAAAAGTCAAGTATAAGTGTAATTGTGTACGTCTAAATGTATATGTATTTCATTCAAGTTCGCTAACGTTAGCTAGACTTACTAGTAGGCTTGTTCTGTTGTGATAATACTGTTAGTTGTGTTGTGTCGGAGTTATGGCCCGGGCCATCCACTCAGTCAATAACTATAACGATAACTATAATGATCAACTATAGATTACATAACTGTAAAACGTTGCTGAGCATCCACACTAGAGGAAAGTTTATATTTTTATCGTTCTACAGTCCTACACCTGTCAATCAACTGATCAACGCATCCTACTGCATGCTGCCTATTAATAAGGTGGTAACACGAGACCATTCATGACGTCTCTAACCCACAGATGCTGGTTCAGACCATTCATGACGTCTCTAACCCACAGATGCTGGTTCAGACCATTCATGACGTCTCTAACCCACAGATGCTGGTCCAGACCATTCATGACGTCTCTAACCCACAGATGCTGGTTCAGACCATTCATGACGTCTCTAACCCACAGATGCTGGTCCAGACCATTCATGATGTCTCTAACCCACAGATGCTGGTTCAGACCATTCATGACGTCTCTAACCCACAGATGCTGGTTCAGACCACAGATGCTGGTTCAGACCATTCATGACGTCTCTAACCCACAGATGCTGGTTCAGACCATTCATGACGTCTCTAACCCACAGATGCTGGTCCAAACCATTCATGACGTCTCTAACCCACAGATGCTGGTTCAGACCATTCATGACGTCTCTAACCCACAGATGCTGGTTCAGACCATTCATGACGTCTCTAACCCACAGATACTGGTTCAGACCATTCATGACGTCTCTAACCCACAGATGCTGGTTCAGACCATTCATGACGTCTCTAACCCACAGATGCTGGTTCAGACCATTCATGACGTCTCTAACCCACAGATGCTGGTTCAGACCATTCAGTGCTTTCAGGGTGTGTTCATTGTCATAGTGACAACTGCACATAATACTATGTACATCTAGGCCTAATGAAAAGCAATATAGTACCTCATATTTAAATGTAGCAATTCAACAACAAACACCATTTAGCCTGCGCATCTTTTACAGCATGTCATTGCCTTGTTGCTCAAGTAGGTTGCAAGTGATTTCCATTTTTCTAATGGTTGTCAATTTCTTTGGGTCTTCTTTTTCACAGTGCTAATCTCTCTGTCTGTCCGGTGCAACCAGTTGCAATGCATCAGTGCAACAATGTCATCATAACCGGCCAAATGTGATCACACGGATGCACTTTCTTTCCTCAACTTTCCCCAACATGCGTTTTCTATGCTGTAGGCTAATTCAGCAATTAACAAGAGCAAGTCTGCTTCTTTCCCCGAATAGGTTATTAGGCTTAGTATAAAAAAGGATCAAAATACATGTCCTATAGCTTTTGTAAGTAAGAAGGTAAATATTTCCTTTGTAGCTCAATTGGTAGAGCATGGCGCTTGTAACACCAGGGTAGTGGGTTCAATCCCCGGGACCACCAATACGTAAAATTGTATGCACACATGACTGTAAGTCGCTTTGGATAAAAGCGTCTGCTAAATGGCATATTATATTATATATTAGCTAGATATTAGGCCAGAAAAGTATTATACCTGGTCTACAACAATGTATTATTGTTATCAAGTGAATACACAATGATTGTCTATATGTTGTAAACTGCAGTGATGTAGGCTAATTTGAATAACCACTCACTGTCATGGATCCCCCCCAGTACTGCTGCGTTCACCAGCTCCGGTGGTCTACGTCACCGGCCTTCTAGGCGTCACTGTCATGGATCCCCCCCAGTACTGCTGCGTTCACCAGCTCCGGTGGTCTACGTCACCGGCCTTCTAGGCGTCACTGTCATGGATCCCCCCCAGTACTGCTGCGTTCACCAGCTCCGGTGGTCTACGTCACCGGCCTTCTAGGCGTCACTGTCATGGATCCCCCCCAGTACTGCTGCGTTCACCAGCTCCGGTGGTCTACGTCACCGGCCTTCTAGGCGTCACTGTCATGGATCCCCCCCAGTACTGCTGCGTTCACCAGCTCCGGTGGTCTACGTCACCGGCCTTCTAGGCGTCACTGTCATGGATCCCCCCCAGTACTGCTGCGTTCACCAGCTCCGGAGGTCTACGTCACCGGCCTTCTAGGCGTCACTGTCATGGATCCCCCCCAGTACTGCTGCGTTCACCAGCTCCGGTGGTCTACGTCACCGGCCTTCTAGGCGTCACTGTCATGGATCCCCCCCAGTACTGCTGCGTTCACCAGCTCCGGTGGTCTACGTCACCGGCCTTCTAGGCGTCACTGTCATGGATCCCCCCCAGTACTGCTGCGTTCACCAGCTCCGGTGGTCTACGTCACCGGCCTTCTAGGCGTCACTGTCATGGATCCCCCCCAGTACTGCTGCGTTCACCAGCTCCGGTGGTCTACGTCACCGGCCTTCTAGGCGTCACTGTCATGGATCCCCCCCAGTACTGCTGCGTTCACCAGCTCCGGAGGTCTACGTCACCGGCCTTCTAGGCGTCACTGTCATGGATCCCCCCCAGTACTGCTGCGTTCACCAGCTCCGGTGGTCTACGTCACCGGCCTTCTAGGCGTCACTGTCATGGATCCCCCCCAGTACTGCTGCGTTCACCAGCTCCGGTGGTCTACGTCACCGGCCTTCTAGGCGTCACTGTCATGGATCCCCCCCAGTACTGCTGCGTTCACCAGCTCCGGTGGTCTACGTCACCGGCCTTCTAGGCGTCACTGTCATGGATCCCCCCCAGTACTGCTGCGTTCACCAGCTCCGGTGGTCTACGTCACCGGCCTTCTAGGCGTCACTGTCATGGATCCCCCCCAGTACTGCTGCGTTCACCAGCTCCGGTGGTCTACGTCACCGGCCTTCTAGGCGTCACTGTCATGGATCCCCCCCAGCACTGCTGCGTTCACCAGCTCCGGTGGTCTACGTCACCGGCCTTCTAGGCGTCACTGACATGGATCCCCCCCAGTACTGCTGCGTTCACCAGCTCCGGTGGTCTACGTCACCGGCCTTCTAGGCGTCACTGTCATGGATCCCCCCCAGTACTGCTGCGTTCACCAGCTCCGGTGGTCTACGTCACCGGCCTTCTAGGCGTCACTGTCATGGATCCCCCCCAGTACTGCTGCGTTCACCAGCTCCGGTGGTCTACGTCACCGGCCTTCTAGGCGTCACTGTCATGGATCCCCCCCAGTACTGCTGCGTTCACCAGCTCCGGTGGTCTACGTCACCGGCCTTCTAGGCGTCACTGTCATGGATCCCCCCCAGCACTGCTGCGTTCACCAGCTCCGGTGGTCTACGTCACCGGCCTTGTAGGCGTCACTGACATGGATCCCCCCCAGTACTGCTGCGTTCACCAGCTCCGGTGGTCTACGTCACCGGCCTTCTAGGCGTCACTGTCATGGATCCCCCCCAGTACTGCTGCGTTCACCAGCTCCGGTGGTCTACGTCACCGGCCTTCTAGGCGTCACTGACATGGATCATTACCACCAACCCCGGACTGTCTTGTCTCATTACGCACACCTGGTTCCCATTCCCCCTGATTAGTATGTGTATATATGTGCCCTCTGTTCCCCATTGTTCTTGTCAATTATTGTCCCATGTCCGTTGGTCTGGTGAGTACCGTGTTTTTGGGCTCTGGTTGTTTTACGGGTCTCGTCCCGTGTATTGTGTAGAGGTTACACCTCGCTCTTTGTTTGGGTTACATCCCTTTGGTGTATACAGTGAAGTTAAACAAGTATTTGATCCCCTGCTGATTTTGTATGTTTGCCCACTGACAAAGAAATGATCAGTCTATAATTTTAATGGTAAGTTTATTTGAACAGTGAGAGACAGAATAATAACAAAAAAATCCAGAAAAACGCATGTCAAAAATGTTAAAATTGATTTGCGTTTTAATGAGGGAAATAAGTATTTGACCTCCTCTCAATCAGAAAGATTTCTAGCTCCCATGTGTCTTTTATACAGGGAACGAGCTGAGATTAGGAGCACACTCTTAAAGGGAGTGCTCCTAATCTCAGTTTGTTACCTGTATAAAAGACACCTGTCCACAGAAGCAATCAATCAATCAGATTCCAAACTCTCCACCATGGCCAAGACCAAAGAGCTCTCCAAGGATGTCAGGGACAAGATTGTAGACCTACACAAGGCTGGAATGGGCTACAAGACCATCGCCAAGCAGCTTGGTGAGAAGGTGACAACAGTTGGTGCGATTATTCGCAAATGGAAGAAACACAAAAGAACTGTCAATCTCCCTCAGCCTGGGGCTCCATGCAAGATCTCACCTCATGGAGTTGCAATGATCATGAGAACAGTGAGGAATCAGCCCAGAACTACACGGGAGGATCTTGTCAATGATCTCAAGAAAGCTGGGACCATAGTCACCAAGAAAACAATTGGTAACACACTACGCCGTGAAGGACTGAAATCCTGCAGCACCCGCAAGGTCCCCCTGCTCAAGAAAGCACATATACAGGCCCGTCTGAAGTTTGCCAATGAACATCTGAATGATTCAGAGGAGAACTGGGTGAAAGTGTTGTGGTCAGATGAGACCAAAATGGAGCTCTTTGGCATCAACTCAACTTGCCGTGTTTGGAGGAGGAGGAATGCTGCCTATGACCCCAAGAACACCACCGTCAAACATGGAGGACAACTTCACCGCATCAAAGGGACGATGGATGGGGCCATGTACCGTCAAATCTTGGGTGAGAACCTCCTTCCCTCAGCCAGGGCATTGAAAATGGGTCGTGGATGGGTATTCCAGCATGACAATGACCCAAAACAAACAGGCCAAGGCAACAAAGGAGTGGCTCAAGAAGAAGCACATTAAGGTCCTGGAGTGGCCTAGCCAGTCTCCAGACCTTAATCCCATAGAAAATCTGTGGAGGGAGCTGAAGGTTCGACTTGCCAAACGTCAGCCTCGAAACCTTAATGACTTGGAGAAGATCTGCAAAGAGGAGTGGAACAAAATCCCTCCTGAGATGTGTGCAAACCTGGTGGCCAACTACAAGAAACGTCTGACCTCTGTGATTGCCAACAAGGGTTTTGCAACCAAGTACTAAGTCATGTTTTGCAGAGGGGTCAAATACTTATTTCCCTCATTAAAATGCAAATCAATTTATAACATTTTTGACATGCGTTTTTCTGGATTTTTTTGTTGTTATTCTGTCTCTCACTGTTCAAATAAACCTATCATTAAGATTATAGACTGATCATGTCTTTGTCAGTGGGCAAAATCAGCAGGGGATCAAATACTTTTTTCTCTCACTGTATATATCCGTGTTTGTGTTTGGGTGGAGTAATAAAACCCCTAATACCTATTCCTGCTCCTGTCTTCTAATCATTATACGTGACACTCACACGTCCTGTTTTGTTTAATGCCGAAATAACAGACTATGCCTGATTACGCAACCGTTTGGATCAGTCTGGGTCTGTTCTCCACAGTGTAGAAGGTCCAGAAAGGTACATTATTAGGTCACTCATATGGTGTAGGCCTATTTTGTCAGGATGTAGTCCGCTGTTAAGACAGGATGGGACAATATGGGTTCCTCCTCCCCGCCCGTTCTTAATGCTGAAGCCTATTTTAATATTCAGCAAGCGTGCATCTCTCCTCCAATAGGCTGTTAGTAGGCTAAAGGAAATACAACAAGCTTTTTAGTCCGGCTTTTCCTGGGACTCCACTTGAGCGTAATTGCTCAACAGAACCATGACGACAGGCTGGAGATTAGAAGTCCGGCTTTTCCTTGGCTTTTCCTGGGACTCCACTTGCGTTTTTGAATACATATTCATTTCAAAATAACTGCAATTAACCTGCCTGACTGGGTAACCATTTTTTTATATTTTACATCTTAGTCATTTAGCAGACGCTCTTATCCAGAGCGACTTCCAGTTAGTGAGTGGATACATTATTATTATTATTCATACTGGAATCGAACCCACAACCCTGGCGTTGCAAACGCCATGCTCTACCAACTGAGCTACATCCCTGCCGGCCATTCCCTCCCCTACCCTGGACAACGCTGGGCCAATTGTGCGCCGCCCCATGGGTCTCCCGGTCGCGGCCGGCTACGACAGAGCTACGATATTTGGATCAGTTATGCGTTGTTTTTTTCTCTGCAGTTTAGCCTATACAGTCCAGGCACATTAGCAGGACTGTAATATATGGTGTATTTTGTTGTGATGTATCCGCTAACAGAAACATGCTAATGCAGGGATTTCTAATGGCGTGCATATTAATTATGATAATGCACAAGCACGGAGGAAGTTATCCATAGTTTGGCTTCATCTTTTAAAAGCATTCCAAAATGAGGTGGATAACTCCTTATACAAACTGTTAGATAACCAAATTCACATTCACAGCTGTTCTTCTACTGTACACTGAAGTTTCCCTTAGACACAGATCTAGGATCAGCTTACCCTCCCCCCAATCATAACCTTAACTATTAGGGGGAAAACCACAAAACTGCAAAACTGCTCTTAGGAAGAGAGGGAGGGAGGGAGGGAGGGAGGGAAGGATGGAGGGAGAGAGGGAGGGAGGGAGGGAAGGAGGGAGGGAAGGAAGGATGGAGGGAGAGAGGGAGAGAGAGTGGTTAAATAGATGCATACCAGAGGCTGGTGGGAGGAGCTATAGGAGGACAGCTCATTATAATGGCTGGAATGGAATAATGGGGCGGCAGGTAGCTTAGTGGTTAAGAGCGTTGTGCCAGTAACCGAAAGGTCACTGGTTCTAATCCCAGAGCCGACTAGGTGAAAAATCTGTTGATGTGCCCTTGAGCAAGGCACTTAACCCTAATTGCTCATGTAAGTCGCTCTGGATAAGAGCGTCTGCTAAATGACAAAAAAAAATAAAAAAAATCATCCCCAGTCGAGCTGTATGTATGCTTAGTTTGGATGTGCTATTTTAAGGTGCATTGTCCCTTTTTATTTGCTACCCCCGTGCCACACTGAAACAACAACGCAAAATAAAGTATTTTCAGTGTCTTTCTCAATGTCTTTCTTTGTTAGTTTAAAACGCATAGTTTTAAAAAGCCTTTATGATGTTAGGATTATATCCCCTGCAAGTGTGGTCTCAAACTAATTTTACCCCGGGGGCCACATTATTTCAATCGGCTCAGGGGCTGCTTTTGGATCTTGGGCCTGTAGTTTGAGACCCCTGCTCTACAAGCGCTGAGCAAAATACAGTAAGCAAAGTCCGGTGGTTTGAAACATTGTGAGTAACGTTAGATGGAGTACAAAGGTACATCATATAGTACACCACAAGTACAGAATAAAAATGTGTCTAATATTGTGATTGATTGACTACAGTTCCCACAATTCATCTTGTCCTGAAAACTTGCCACTTGAAAATAAGTCAACCCACTGCATCATACTCAAATAGTACTGCTGTCCATTCACCCCTATACAGAGTAGTTGTTGCTGACGCAAACCCATGTAGTGTTTTATTTGATATATAGTGTTTTATTTGATATATATTTATAGTGTTTTTTATTTTCCTCTTAAAACATACATTTTAAATCTTGAGGCGGTGACACTGTAAAGCCATATTTAAAAAGCACTGCACACTGGTATCTTCTTTTGTCAGTTGGGTTTTGTTTGGTTATGAGGTTGTTTTTCTTGTTGTTGTTTACAAGTGGAGAAAGGGTAGGATCCTACGTCTTTGTTGGTGTGTGTGTGTTCGTGTGCGATCCTACGCAGTTTCTCACACTGTGGCATCTCAGGGATGCCTCACACCACCGGCTCCCCAACACCCCCGCAATCTGTGGTAAGAATCTACCGGATCCGCGTTTGTTTTTGTTCTAGAATCAGCATTGTTCAGGGCAACCAGCTGAACCTGGTGGGAATAGGGTGCCATTTGGCACGTACCCTACAACCTTTCTCAGATTTAATCCTCTCTAGGTGATGTATGTGCCATATGAAATAAATGAGTGAATAACTTCATAAAAACCTATCTCCCGCCCTGTTTATTTACAACGAACCCCATTTAGTTTACTTCAGCAAGGTCATAGCCATAGTTTGTTTTGTTGTACTGCTAAGTCCTGTAGTACTGTAGCATAACATTGACTGATTGATTGGTTGATTGATTGACTGTCTGACTAATTGATTGGGGGGGGGGGGGGGGGGGGGTGTATTCTATGGCCTCATTCTTCTCCCCATTCAGTGTCCATAGATCTGACCAAAGCTACAATACCATCATACTGCCTATCCACCTACCAAGTCGTTTCAGATCTGTGAATACAGGAAAGAAAGATAAACATTTGAGATACAATTCTGTTGAGTGATATTAGTGGCAACAGAAATTGAGTCCGTTTTTTTTTTTTTTGGGGGGGGGGGCACTAAAATCACTCCATACTTCCAGACCAAACTAGACCCCCTTTCCTCAAAAATCCCTTGACCCATGACTCAGTCGGACCATTCCCCGTTGTCCTCTCCGCCGGAGTCAGACTCTGATTCGCTGTACTCGACGGCGATACGACGTGATAGGATGGTTGCCACATCGTTTCCTACGGGCTCTCTCTTCGCTTCCTGCTCTCTCTGCTCTTGTACCCTCCTCAACTGGATACCTGGAGGATGGAGGGATGGAGGGAGGGATAGAGAGAGAGAGAGAGGGAAGGAGAGAGAGAGGGAGGGAAGGATGGTGGAATGGAGAGAGGGAGGGAAGGATGGAGGGAGAGAGAGAGGGAGGGAAGGAGGGAGGGAAGGAGGGAGAGAGGGAGGGAAGGAGGGAGAGAGGGAGGGAAGGATGGAGGGAGAGAGGGGAGGGAGAGAGGGAGGGATGGAGGGAGGGATGGAGGGAGGGATGGAGGGAGAGAGGGAGGGAAGGATGGAGGGAGAGAGGGAGGGAGGGAGGGAGGGAGAGAGGGAAGGAAGGAAGGATGGAGGGAGGGAGGGAAGGATGGAGGGAGGGAAGGATGGAGGGAGGGAAGGATGGAGGGAGGGAGAGAAGGAAGGAAGGAAGGAAGGAAGGAAGGAAGGAAGGAAGGAAGGAAGGAAGGAAGGAAGGAAGGAAGGAAGGAAGGAAGGAAGGAAGGAAGGAAGGAAGGAAGGAAGGAAGGGAGGGAGGGAGGGAGGGAGAGAGGGAGGGAGGGAGGGAGAGAGAGAGGAAGGAGAGAGGGAGGGAAGGAAGGAAGGAGAGAGGGAGGGAGGGAAGGAAGGAGAGAGGGAGGGAGGGAAGGAAGGAGAGAGGGAAAGAAGGAAGGATGGATGGAGGGAGAGAGGGAGTGAAAGAGTGGTTAAATAGATGCATACCAGAGGCTGGTGGGAGGAGCTATAGGAGGACGGGCTCATTATAATGGCTGGAATGGAATAAATGGAACAGTATCCAACACATCAAACACATCCCACCAGCCTCCTCTGGTATGTTTTTATCTAACCCCTCTCTCCGTCTCTCCATCATACACTAAACACACACGCGCATGAGAGAGGAAGTTATAGAGGCACAAAGATCCTACCTCTAAGACATGCTAACCTCTCACCATTACCAATAACAGGGGAGGTGGTATGATATTTCATCCTCTGTAACTTTCTCTCTCATCACTATTCACAATACATTCAGGATTATTCGTAACCATGGTAGCATCCACATTACAGATATTCTCGATTGCTTGAGCACATTTGTCCAAACAGAAATAACTTTTTCAAAACAATTAACAAGCAGCCCCAAACTGAAGCACGTTGGCAAAAATGACACATTTGGTTTCCAAATGTATTAAGACTCATGTATGACACATGTATCCACACACACACACACACACACCCTCTCTCACCTCCGCGTATGGCTGTCAGCAGTTCACTGCGAGCGTTACTCATCGGAATCACACCTAAGCATCACACACACACACACATCACACACACATCCACAAACCGAAAACAAACTTAAACATGAAAATAAACACAAATGGAAACAAAATCTCTCTCTCTCTCTCTCTCTCTCGCTCTCTCTCTCTCTCTCACCTCTACGTATGGCGGCTAACAGGTCGCTGCGAGCATCGCTTATCGGAATCATCGGCATTTGGCCCTTCCTGGTGGGCGGAGCTTCTCCTTGAGACCCACCAATAGCGTGAGCCGGAGACAGGATGTGGGAGGGGGGAAGGCCTGGTGGGGGAGGTGGGGGGGCAGCGGGAGGGGCATGAGAGGGGGAGGGGACATAGTGGGCAGGGGGGGCGGGGGGAGGAGGGGAGGGACTGTAAGAGCGGGTCATGACGGCCCCGGGGGGGAGGGAGGGGGGAGGAAGGGGAGAGGAGGAGGTGGGGTTGAAGGCGGTCTGGGCGGAGGGAATGACGGGGGGAGGAGGGGGAGGGGCGGGGGGGATGAAGTACTCTGGGATGGTCGATGGCTGGCCGCTGAGGGAGGAGAGAGAAAGAACAGATCAGTGAATCAGACAACACCTCTCTCTCATCATGACAGTGGGACGACCACACAACATCTCATATTATTTCAATATAAGGCGTTTCCACCGCCATTTCCTGCATAATTAATTTTACAGACACAAAAAGATCCCACTGTGTCGAATGAACAAATGATCTGTCAGCATTTATAAAATCAAACCGAAACGTCCTGTTTCCATCACACCTGTCGTGATTCTTACTCACATAAAAACTGTAGATGGAAACGTGGTTAGCGTCAGATATACGTTTTGTTTACAAAACATTTGTGTTGGCGTGATTCATCTGAGAGGTTTTGCTATCCACAGTATGTATACAGCTTTGCAGGCCTACAATGGAGTGCTAAAGTCAGATTGACAAAATAAACCTAACAGTCTACTAACTCATTTAACTGATACCACAGGATAGATATGGAATAGTTCCTAATGTAATGACACAATACCTAGTAGCCTACAGTACGTGATAGTTCACTTACCCATGAGCCCTGTAGTCCTTGACAGACTGCTGACGTGGTCCGTTGAGTGCCCCTCCCTCGGAGGGTGGGGGGGGTGCGTGGGGGGGCTGGGTGCGCCCCAGTGAGGCGATGTGTCGTACTGCCGCCCCAGAGGGAGGGTTGAGTCTAGGGTACCCCCCCCTGTCCAGAGACTGAGTCTGGGGGGCTTGGGTGAGGTGGGGGGCACCGTCGATGGGGTGGGGGGCAGAGATGGGCTGGGAGGGGTGGTTAGGGCTGGCGGGGTAGGAATGCTCGCCCATGTCTGATGCCATCGACCTGGGAGGGGTGGGGTGGGGTGGGGGGGGTAGAATAAATTGGGGGAGAGAGGGATGGATGGGAAGATAAAGTTGTCTAGTTTCCGTGGTGGAAGATACTTATATCTAACTTCTCATATCCTTAACAAGGACTCGCACTCATTGATATAATCAGAAATCAATTCTACATAGACGTGTAGTGTTTTCCACTCCCCAGCAGAGGGCAGTAGAATGCTAGCCAGCGCCTGTCCACTCAGCAGAGGGCAGCAGATAGCGAGCCAGTGCCTGTCCACTCAGCAGAGGGCAGCAGATAGCGAGCCAGTGCCTGTCCACTCAGCAGAGGGCAGCAGATAGCGAGCCAGTGCCTGTCCACTCAGCAGAGGGCAGCAGATAGCGAGCCAGTGCCTGTCCACTCAGCAGAGGTCAGTAGATGGCTAGCCAGTGTCTGTCCAATCAGCAGAGGTCAGTAGAAGGCTAGCCAGTGTCTGTCCAATCAGCAGAGGTCAGTAGATGGCTAGCCAGTGTCTGTCCAATCAGCAGAGGTCAGTAGAAGGCTAGCCAGTGTCTGTCCAATCAGCAGAGGTCAGTAGAAGGCTAGCCAGTGTCTGTCCAATCAGCAGAGGTCAGTAGATGGCTAGCCAGTGTCTGTCCAATCAGCAGAGGTCAGTAGATGGCTAGCCAGTGTCTGTCCACTCAGCAGAGAACTCTGGTGTTACAAGCTCCATACAACAAACAAGCACCATATTCTGACCAAATGAACCATTGGAAGTATTCAGATTTATTGACGAATTGATTGATTGACTGATTGATTGATTTGTTGACTGATTAATTGACTGACTGACTCACTGATTGATTGATTGACTGGTTGACTGATTGACTGATTGACTGATTGATTGACTGATTGACTGATTAATTAAATGAACCTACATGTTATCAGGTGATAGTGATCCCTCGGAGGACATTCCGTGGTAGGGTGAGGGGGTGAGTCGTGTATCCGGGCGGAACTCCTTGTCATATGCCATCATATTCCACTCCTGTCTGCGATTCCTTGCCTTCCTCACCTTCTTCACCTCTCTGCCCGGGTCCTCCACCTGTTTCTGCTGCTCCTGATGGAGGGATAGTGGAGAGGGAAGGATGGATGGATGGAGTTATTATTTTCTCCTCTTTGAGACACGGAAAGAAAGCCCCTCCACCATTATCGCCTACACATCCTGCCTTCACTCAGCCCCACTAATGTAAGCCTTTTGGAATCAGCGTAAAACATAATGAACACAACAAAAAACAGGCCCCAACACACAGAGACAGGGATGCAGACGGATGGTCCAGGGTCCTGGTGGAGAAAAGAGAGGGGTTGGGGTACAAAGAAAGGGGACACGGACACCACAGGACCAATCACCCAACACAGACAGACGGGCAAGTTAGGGGATATCCTGGTCAGGGGACATAGAAACAGGAACGTCACGGACAGGGGCACATGGGGGCATAGCGGTGGTGGTGGGGGTCTTACGGAGCTGGGCAGGGGGCTGCGTGGTGGAGCCTGTCTGATGTGGGGTCTACCCTGGTCACAGTGGGCTGGACAGCTGGTCTGGATGGAGAGAGAGAGACGTCTACTGGGTTAGATAATGTAGAGATGGATTCAATATGTACAGGGGAGAAGGGGCAGGGGGAGAGGAGAGGAGAGGAGAGGAGAGGAGAGGAGAGGAGAGGAGAGGAGAGGAGAGGAGAGGAGAGGAGAGGAGAGGAGAGGAGAGGAGAGGAGAGGAAGGAGAGGAGAGGAAAGGAGAGGAGAGGAGAGGAGAGGAGAGGAGAGGAGAGGAGAGGAGAGGAGAGGAGAGGAGAGGAGAGGAGAGGAGAGGAGAGGAGAGGAGAGGATATGGAGGAGGAGAGGAAGGAGAGGAGAGGAAAGGTAGGAGAGGGAGGAGAGGAGGATACGGAGGAGAGGAGAGGGAGGAGAGGAGAGGAGAAGAGAGGAAGGAGAGAGAGAGAGAGGAGAGGAGGAGAGGAGAGGAGAGGAGAGGAGAGGAGAGGAGAGGAGAGGAGAGGAGAGGAGAGGAGAGGAGAGGAGAGGAGAGGAGAGGAGAGGAGAGGGAGGGCGGAAAGGGAGGAGAGGGAGGAGAGAAAGGAGAGAAAAGGAGAGGGAGGAGAGGAAGGAGAGGGAGGAGAGGAGAGGAGAGGGAGGGCGGAAAGGGAGGAGAGAAAGGAGAGGAAAGGAGAGGGAGGAGAGGAAGGAGAGGGAGGAGAGGAGGAGGAGAGGGAGGAGCGGGAGGATACGGAGGAGAGGAAGGAGGAGAGGGGAGGGAGAGAGGGAGGGAGGAGAGGGAGGGAGGAGAGGGGAGGGAGGAGAGGAGAGGGAGGGAGGAGAGGGGAGGGAGGAGAGGAGGGAAGTAGGGAGGGAGGGAGAGGAGAGGAGAGGAGAGGAGAGGAGAGGAGAGGAGAGGAGAGGAGAGGAGAGGAGAGGAGAGGAGAGGAGAGGAGAGGAGAGGAGAGGAGAGGAGAGGAGAGGAGAGGAGAGGAGAGGAGAGGAGAGGAGGGGAGGAGAGGAGGAGGAGAGGGAGGAGAGGAGAGGAGGAGAGGGAGGATACGGAGGAGAGGAGGAGAGGAGAGGGAGGATACGGAGGAGAGGAAGGAGGAGGAGAGAGGAGAGGAGGAGAGGAGAGGAAAGGAGGAGAGGGAGGATACGGAGGATAGGAGAGGGAGGAGAGAGAGGAGAAAGGAGGCAGGTGTCTGGAGAGAGGGGGATAGAGCTCTAGAATTCAAACATCTAGAGTGGTCAAATACAGGTAGGACACACACTGATAGTTGAAGAGTGGAGGAAAGAGGAGAAGAGTGATGAGGGAGAGCAGGAACGTGGGGAAGAGGTGATAGTGACAGGAAGTGTGAGGAGAGAGATGGGGAGCGAGGTTCATTGGTACTGGTAGACTAGTAGACTGGCAGACTGGTAGACTGGTTTACAAGGGCAAAGGGGGAGAAGGGGTGAGAAGAGGGATAGGCTTGGAGGCGGTGGGTTTAGAGCTTGGAAACTGGGGCTCTCATCAAATATGTCAAAGACTAGTAGAGACCACTGACTGGGTGGGGATAAGGAAGGACTGGGTGGGGAGGTTTGGACTAGAACACAACACACAGTCCTGACTAGAACACAACACACAGTCCTGACTAGAACACAACACACAGGCCTGACTAGAACACAACACACAGTCCTCACTGGAACACAACACACAGTCCTGACTAGAACACAATACACAGTCCTCACTAGAACACAACACACAGTCCTCACTAGAACACAACACACAGTCCTGACTAGAACACACAGGCCTCACTAGAACACAACACACAGGCCTGACTAGAACACAACACACAGTCCTGACTAGAACACAACACACAGTCCTGACTAGAACACAACACACAGTCCTGACTAGAACACACAGGCCTCACTAGAACACAACACACAGTCCTCACTAGAACACAACACACAGGCCTGACTAGAACACAACACACAGTCCTGACTAGAACACAACACACATTCCTGACTAGAACACACAGGCCTCACTAGAACACAACACACAGTCCTCACTAGAACACAACACACAGTCCTGACTAGAACACAATACACAGTCCTCACTAGAACACAACACACAGTCCTCACTAGAACACAACACACAGGCCTGACTAGAACACAACACACAGTCCTGACTAGAACACAACACACAGTCCTGACTAGAACACAACACACAGGCCTGACTAGAACACAACACACAGTCCTCACTAGAACAGAACCCACAGTCCTGACTAGAACAGAACACACAGTCCTGACTAGAACAGAACACACAGTCCTGACTAGAACACAACACACAGTCCTGACTAGAACACAACACACAGGCCTGACTAGAACACAACACACAGTCCTGACTAGAACACAACACACAGTCCTGACTAGAACAGAACACACAGTCCTGACTAGAACACAACACACAGGCCTGACTAGAACACAACACACAGTCCTGACTAGAACACACAGGCCTCACTAGAACACAACACACAGTCCTCACTAGAACACAACACACAGGCCTGACTAGAACACAACACACAGTCCTCACTAGAACACAACACACAGTCCTGACTAGAACACACAGGCCTCACTAGAACACAATACACAGGCCTGACTTCCTTGGTAACACACTACACCGTGAAGGACTGAAATCCTGCAGCGCCCGCAAGGTCCCCCTGCTCAAGAAAGCACATATACAGGCCCGTCTGAAGTTTGCCAATGAACATCTGAATGATTCAGAGGAGAACTGGGTGAAAGTGTTGTGGTCAGATGAGACCAAAATCGAGCTCTTTGGCATCAACTCAACTCGCTGTGTTTGGAGGAGGAGGAATGCTGACTATGACCCCAAGAACACCATCCCCACCGTCATTTACATTTACAGTCATTTAGCAGACGCTCTTATCCAGAGCGACTTACATGAGCAATTAGGGTTAAGTGCCTTGCTCAAGGGCACATCGACAGATTTTTCACCTAGTCGGCTCGGGGATTAGAACCAGCGACCTTTCGGTTACTGGCACAACGCTCTTAACCACTAAGCTACCTGCCGCCCAACATGGAGGTGGAAACATTATGCTTTGGGGGTGTTTTTCTGCTAAGGGGACAGGACAACTTAACCGCATCAAAGGGACAATGGACGGGGCCATGTACCGTCAAATCCTGGGTGAGAACCTCCTTCCCTCAGCCAGGGCATTGAAAATGGGTTGTGGATGGGTATTCCAGCATGACAATAACCCAAAACACACGGCCAAGGCAACAAAGGAGTGGCTCAAGAAGAAGCACATTAAGGTCCTGGAGTGGCCTAGCCAGTCTCCAGACCTTAATTCCATAGAAAATCTGTGGAGGGAGCTGAAGGTTTGAGTTGCCAAACGTCAGCCTGAAAAACCTTAATGACTTGGAGAAGATCTGCAAAGAGGAGTGGGAAAAAATCCCTCCTGAGATGTGTGCAAACCTGGTGGCCAACTACAAGAAACGTCTGACCTCTGTGATTGCCAACAAGGGTTTTGCCACCAAGTACTAAGTCATGTTTTGCAGAGGGGTCAAATACTTATTTCCCTCATTAAAATGCAAATCAATTTATACATTTTTTTGACATACATATATATATATATTATTTTTTTGTTATTCTGTGTCTCACTGTTCAAATAAACCTACCATTAAAATTATAGATTGATCATGTCTTTGTCAGTGGGCAAACGTACAAAATCAGCAGGGGATCAAATACTTTTTTCCCTCACTGTACTCCAGAATGTCATGAAGAGTGATCAGATGAATTGCAATTAATTGCAAAGTCCCTCTTTGCCATGAAAAGGAACTTAATCCCCAAAAAACATTTCCACTGCATTTCAGCCCTGCCACAAAATGACACCAGCTGACATCATTTTGTGGGGATTTGTGGTCCTCTGTAGCTCAGCTGGTAGAGCACGGCGCTTGTAACGCCAAGGTAGTGGGTTCGATCCCCGGGACCACCCATACACAAAAATGTATGCACGCATGACTGTAAGTCGCTTTGAATAAAAGCGTCTGCTAAATGGCTTATTATTAATATTATTATCATGTCAGTGATTCTCTCGTTAACACAGGTGAGAGTGTTGACGAGGACAAGGCTGGAGATCACTCTGTCATGCTGATTGAGTTAGAATAACAGACTGGAAGCTTTAAAAGGAGGGTGGTGCTTGAAATCATTGTTCTTCCTCTGTTAACCATGGTTACCAGCAAGGAAACCTGGGCCGTCATCATTACTTTGCACAAAAAGGGCTTCACAGGCAAGGATATTGCTGCTAGTAAGATTGCACCTAAATCACAAATTTTTCGGATCATCAATAACTTCAAGGAGAGAGGTTCAATTGTTGTGAAGAAGGCTTCAGGGCACCCAAGAAAGTCCAGCAAGCGCCAGGACCGTCTCCTAAAGTTGATTCATCTGCGGGATCGGGGCACCACCAGTGCAGAGCTTGCTCAGGAATGGCAGCAAGCAGGTGTGAGTGCATCTGCATGCACAGTGAGGCGAAGACTTTTGGAGGATGGCCTGGTGTCAAGAAGGGCAGCGAGGAAGCCATTTCTCTCCAGGAAAAACATCAGGGACAGACTGATATTCTGCAAAAGGTACAGGGATTGGACTGCTGAGGACTAGGGTAAAGTAATTTTCTCTGATGAATCCCCATTCCGATTGTTTGGGGCATCCGGAAAAAAGCTTGTCCGGAGAAGAAAAGGTGAGCGCTACCATCAGTCCTGTGTCATGCCAACAGTAAAGCATCCTGAGACCTTTCATGTGTGGGGTTGCTTCTCAGCCAAGGGAGTGGGCTCACTCACAATTTTGCCTAAGAACACAGCCATAAATAAAGAATGGTACCAACACATCCTCCGAGAGCAACTTCTCCCAACCATCCAAGAACAGTTTGGTGACGAACAATGCCTTTTCCAGCATGATGGAGCACCTTGCCATAAGGCAAAAGTGATAACTAAGTGGCTCGGGGAACAAAACATCGAAAGGAAACTCCCCAGACCTTAATCCCATTGAGAACTTGTGGTCAATCCTCAAGAGGCGGGTGGACAAACAAAAACCCACAAATTCTGACAAACTCCAAGCATTGATTATGCAAGAATGGGCTGCCATCAGTCAGGATGTGGCCCAGTAGTTAATTGACAGCATGCCAGGGCGGATTGCAGAGGTCTTGAAATAGAACGGTCAACACTGCAAATATTGACTGTTTGCATAAACTTTATGTAATTGTCAATAAAAGCCTTTGACACTTATGGAATGCTTGTAATTATACTTCAGTATACCATAGTAACATCTGACAAAAATATCTAAAAACACTGAAGCAGCAAACTTTGGAAAAGACCAATACTTGTGTCATTCTCAAAACTTTTGACCACGACTGTACAGTCTGCGATTTGGGGTCGAGAATGAAGGTAGATAATTTTATTTGACTGTACTTTATATGTTGATGTAAGACTAATTATGTTTGATAAAATGCAACAGCAGAAACCAGAACTATTCTGGTATTTTCAGAAAATAAGTGTTCCTTGTTGCAAATGTTTTTTCTAAAGCTTTGTCAATAAAAGCTATATAATTGAAAGTGCAGGTTTTTCAATACTTTTAAATTTTCCTAAAAACAAACAAACACAAGGGCTTTATTTGTTATGTATAGTATTCTCTTCACACAAACAGAGAAGAAGAAGAAGAACCTCCACCATGCTCACACACCTTCTGCCAGCAGAATTCACCCAGCCACACTATGAGCCACACTATGAGCAATGTTAAGCAACATGAAACACAATCAACAAAACATAGAACAGTCCCAGACATAGACGGATTAGGGATTAGGGACCAGTTTTGTGGTGGACAGACAGACAGGGTCACAGAGGGAGGAGACAAGAACAAGGACAGGGGACAGGGGACACCCAGAGAACACCCAGGGGGGCATAGCGGTGGTGGTGGGGGTCTTACGGAGCTGGGCAGGGGGCTGCGTGGTGGAGCCTGTCTGGTGTGGGGTCTACCCTGGTCACAGTGGGCTGGACAGCTGGTCTGGATGGAGAAAGAGAGACGTCTACTGGGTTAGAGAGATGGAGATAGATTGGAGAGAGTTTCAATCAATGTGTCCAGAGATAGAGGGAAGGGGAGTGGAGAAGAGGAGGTAGCTGGTGAGGAAGAGGGTCAAGAGTCTGGAGTTTCTGACCCTTTAGAGTTTGAAATGAAGGAATAAAAGGCAGGTGAGTAGTGGTTGGTAGTGTGTATTTTTGTATTTTATTAGGATCCCCATTAGCTGTTGAAAAAGCAGCAGCTACTCTTCCTGGGGTCCACACAAAACATGAAACAGACATAATACAGAACATTAATAGACAAGAACAGCTCAAGGACAGAACTACATACATTTCTTTTAAAGGCACACGTAGCCTACATATCAATACATACACACAAACTATCTAGGTCAAATAGGGGATAGGCGTTGTGCCGTGAGGTGTTGCTTGATCTGTTTTTTGAAACCAGGTTTGCTGTTTATTTGAGCAATATGAGATGGAATGGAGTTCCATGCAATAATGGCTCTATATAATACTGTACGCTTTCTTGAATTTGTTCTGGATTTGGGGACTGTGAAAAGACCCCTGGTGGCATGCCTGGTGGGGTAAGTGTGTGTGTCAGTGCTGTGTGTAAGTTGACTACGCAAACAATTTGGGAATTTCAACACCTTAATGTTTCTTATAAAAACAAGAAGTGACCCATGGGGCGGTGCACAATTGGCCCAGCGTCATCCAGGGTAGGGGAGGGAATGGCCGGCAAGGATGTAGCTCAGTTGGTAGAACATGGCGTTTGCAACCCCAGGGTTGTGGGTTCGATTCCCACGGGGGGCCAGTATGAAAAATTAAAAAAAGAATGTATGCGCTCACTAACTGTAAGTCGCTCTGGATAAGAGCGTCTGCTAAATGACTAAAAATGTAAAGTGATGCAGTCAGTTTCTCCTCAACTCTTAGCCAAGAGAGACTGGCATACGTAGTATTTATATCAGCCCTCTGATTACAATGAAGAGCAAGACGTGCCGCTCTGTTTTGGGACAGCTACAGCTTAACTAGGTCTTTCCTTGCAGCACTTGACCACATGACTGGATAATAATCAAGTTAAGACAAAACTAGAGCCTGCTTTTTGGAGTGTGGTGTCAAAAAAGCATAGCATCTCTTTGTTACGGACAGACCTCTCCCCATCTTTATAACCATTGAATCTATATGTTTTGACCATGACAGTTTACAATCTAAGGTAACGCCAAGTAATTTAGTCTCCTCAACATGTTCAACAGCCACACCATTCATTACCAAATTCAGATGAGGTCTAGAACTTAGGGAATGATTTATACCAAATCCAATGCTCTTAGATTTAGAGATGTTCAGGACCAGTTTATTAGTGGCCACCCATTCCAAAACAGACTGCAACTCTTTGTTAAGGGTTTCAGTGACTTCATTAGCTGTGGTTGCTGATGCGTATATGGTTGAATCATCAGCATACATAATCACACATGCTTTGTTTAATGCCAGTGGCAGGTCATTGGTAAAAATACAAAAGAGTAGAGGGCCTAGAGAACTGTCCTGTGGTACACCACAATTTACGTTTGACATTAGAGAAGCTTCCATTAAAGAAAACCCTTTGAGTTCTATTAGATAGATAGCTCTGAATCCACGATATGGCAGATGTTGAAAAGCCATAACACATACATTTTTACAACAACAGGTTATGGTGAATAATATAAAAGGCTGCACTGAAATCTAACAGTACAGCTCCCACAATCTTCTTATTATCAATTTCTTTCAACCAATCATCAGTCATTTGTGTCAGTGCAGTACATGTTGAGTGCCCTACCCTATAAGCATGCCAGAGGTCTGTGGTTAATTTGTTTACAGAGAAATAGCATTGTATTTGGTCAAACCCCATTTTTTCCAACAATTTGCTAAGAGCTGGCAGCAAGCTTATAGGTCTGCTGTTAGAACCAGTAAAGGCCGTTTTACCATTCTTGGGTAGCGGAATTACTTTGGATTCTCTCCAGGCCTGAAGACAAAGACTTTCCTCTAGGCTTAGATTAAAGATATGACATATATGAGTGGCTATCGAGTCAACTACCATCCTCAGTACCTTTCCATCTAAGTTGTCAATGCCAGGAGGTTTATCATTATTGATCGATAACAATGATTTTTCCACCTCTCCCACGCGTTACAAAATTCAAACTTGCAATGCTTTTCTTTCATCATTTGTTTTTTTATGCATGAATACGATGGCTCACTGTTCATTGTTGTCATTTCCTGCCTAAGTTTGCCCACTTTGCCAATGAAGTAATCATTAAAATTATTGGCAACATCAAATGGTTTTGTGATAAATAAACCATCTGATTTGATGAAAGATGGAGTTGAATTTGAAATACTGCCTATAATTTCATTTAAAGTACTCAAAAGTTTTTTTTCTCCATCATTCTTTATATCAATGATCTTGGCTTGATAATACAGTTTCTTGTTCTTTTTGTTGAGTTTAGTCACATAATTTCTCAACCAGTCAGATGTGCAGCCAGACTTATTAGCCACTCCTTTTGCCCCATCTCTTTCAACCATACAGATTTTCAATTCCTCATCAACCCTTAACAGTTCTAACAGTCAGTTTCCTAACAGGTGCATGTTTATCAATAATTGGAAGAAGCAATTTCATAAATTCATCAAGTGCAGCGTCTGGATGCTCCTTATTAATCACATCAGACCAACAAATATTTTTTACATCATCCACATATGAGTCACAGCAAAATATTTTTGTATGATCTCTTATACACTATTTTGGGCCCAGCTGTTGGAACTGTGGCTTTCCTGGATGTTAGCAAGTTATTGATTTCATGAACCTTATTTCTAAGGCTACCTATATTAATATGGGCTATTTTCAGCCCTTTCCTGGGTAGCTTATCAGAGATAGACACAATACTGAAAAGAGCAAACAAAGCAAGATAAAAAAATATACATTCAGCAGTCCATTAATCAATTGGTGTGTGTGTGTGTGCTGCAGGGTTGAAGCTACGAACCAATAGGCTTGTCTCTCATCCCTTCCAGGCTTCTGGGAGGGAGCCGGTGGACAATGAGCCTGTCATAGCGGATGTAACAATGTCCCCACGCGCTCTGGCAGCTTTCATGGCTGGGATAAGTTATTTCCTCTTCTGGCGCACATCTTCAGGATAGTCCTCGTTGAGAAAGATATAAGTTTCTCTCAAGTTCTTGGCTCTTTCCAGAACAGCTACCTTGTCCTTGAACCTCAGGAACTTGACCACTTTCGGCCTGGGCCTGTCACCTGGGCTGGTGGTGGGTTTTCCAGTCCTGTGGGCGCGCTCCACCTCAATCTTCCTGTGGTCCATCTTCAATTTCTCAGAGATCATTTCCCTCACTTTGTCCTCAGACTCCGTCCAGGTCTCATGTGGAGATTCTGCAATTCCGTCCACAACCATGTTGTTACGCCTTGATTGTCCCTCGAGATAGTCTGATTTATCCATCATTGTTATCATGGATTCACACACAGAACTGATGTCCTCTCACAATGACTTACAGATTGCTGTAATCTTGCTGTTCTCATGTTTCAACTAATCGAGCTGACCCTGGGAGAACTGCAAACTGCTCTTTAGGTCCTGGACCTCTCTGGTCAGGTCGTCCATTCTTTTATTAGTCGACAAAGCACTTGAAGCTATTTTCTTGTTGTTGTAACAACTGCTTGTAGAACTATTTTTGTTCGTTTAAAAGATCCTTCACGTGTGATAGAGAGACACCATTGTCCTCGACAACGGTACTCCCGCCGACTTTGGTCTTTGTCATGGTAGCTAGCGACGTAGGTTACGCTGTTACTCCTCGCAGTTCCAGACAGGGAGGTCACAGGGAAGATTTAAAACAACAAACAGCAGGGATCTAGACAGCCACGAACCCGGGACAATCTGCGGTCCCAGCCACAATGGCTAACCATGTCGCGGAATGCGTTCAAGCCCTCAAGAAAACCCTGCTAGCTTTATATGCTGCTAGCTAGCAGCTAGGATAGCTGCAACGCCAAATAGCTCCTCAGACCTGTCCTTGGTCGGCAGGATCACTGGACAGAGACTAGCAATCCCAGCAACTGAGGCAAACTGTGTCGCGGGATCCAAACTAAAAAGTTAGCTAGCTACTAAGAACTTCCCAATACACTTTCAAAACAACAAACTTTTCAAAACAATAGCAGTGGTTGGTAGTGGGTGAGAGTAGTGGTTGATAGCAGTGGTTAGTAGAGGGTGATAGTAGTGGTTGGTAGTGGGTGATAGTAGTGGTTGGTAGTGGGTGATAGTAGTGGTTGGTAGTGGGTGATAGTAGTGGTTGGTAGTGGGTGATAGTAGTGGTTGGTAGTGGGTGATAGTAGTGGTTGGTAGTGGGTGATAGTAGTGGTTGGTAGTGGGTGATAGTAGTGGTTGGTAGTGGGTGATAGTAGTGGTTGGTAGAGGGTGATAGTAGTGGTTGATAGTGGGTGATTGTAGTGGTTGGTAGAGGGTGATAGTAGTGGTTGGTAGTGGGTGATAGTAGTGGTTGGTAGTGGGTGATTGTAGTGGTTGGTAGCGGGTGATTGTAGTGGTTGGTAGAGGGTGATAGTAGTGGTTGGTAGTGGGTGATAGTAGTGGTTGGTAGAGGGTGATAGTAGTGGTTGGTAGTGGGTGATAGTAGTGGTTGGTAGTGGGTGATAGTAGTGGTTGGTAGTGAGTGATAGTAGTGGTTGGTAGAGGGTGATAGTAGTGGTTGGTAGTGGGTGATAGTAGTGGTTGGTAGTGGGTGATAGTAGTGGGTGATAGTAGTGGTTGGTAGTGGGTGATAGTAGTGGTTGGTAGCGGGTGATAGTAGTGGTTGGTAGTGGGTGATAGCAGTGGTTGGTAGTGAGTGATAGTAGTGGTTGGTAGAGGGTGATAGTAGTGGTTGGTAGTGGGTGATAGTAGTGGAGAGAGAGGGAGAAGGAGGAGAGGTAGTGGGTGACAGGAGGAGAGGAAGTGTTTGGGCTGTTTAGACAGGAGGAGAGGAAGTGTTTGGGCTGTTTAGACAGGAGGAGAGGTAGTGTTTGGACTGTTTAGACAGGAGGAGAGGTAGTGTTTGGACTGTTTAGACAGGAGGAGAGGAAGTGTTTGGACTGTTTAGACAGGAGGAGAGGAAGTGTTTGGACTGTTTAGACAGGAGGAGAGGTAGTGTTTGGACTGTTTAGACAGGAGGAGAGGAAGTGTTTGGACTGTTTAGACAGGAGGGGAGGAAGTGTTTGGACTGTTTAGACAGGAGGAGAGGAAGTGTTTGGACTATTTAGACAGGAGGAGAGGAAGTGTTTGGACTCTTTAGACAGGAGGAGAGGAAGTGTTTGGACTGTTTAGACAGGAGCAGAGGAAGTGTTTGGACTATTTAGACAGGAGGAGAGGAAGTGTTTGGGCTGTTTAGACAGGAGGAGAGGAAGTGTTTGGACTGTTTAGACAGGAGCAGAGGAAGTGTTTGGACTGTTTAGACAGGAGGAGAGGAAGTGTTTGGGCTGTTTAGACAGGAGGAGGGGTAGTGTTTGGACTGTTTAGACAGGAGGAGAGGAAGTGTTTGGGCTGTTTAGACAGGAGGAGAGGTAGTGTTTGGACTGTTTAGACAGGAGGAGAGGAAGTGTTTGGGCTGTTTAGACAGGAGGAGAGGTAGTGTTTGGACTGTTTAGACAGGAGGAGAGGAAGTGTTTGGACTGTTTAGACAGGAGGAGAGGAAGTGTTTGGGCTGTTTAGACAGGAGGAGAGGTAGTGTTTGGACTGTTTCTACTGGGCAAAGGGGTGAGGTTGACTTCAACACAACAGAGTGTTGCAAAGCAAAGGGAAGGTGTGAGAGAAAGAAAGATACAAGAAGCAGAAGCCGGTGAAGATGCAAAAGAAAATACGTTTAGCAGTGAAGTTGTATGGAAGCAGCCTAGGACACTGTTCTATACAGTACAGTTCAGAACACACAGGCAGTCTGGAGTGGCTCTAGTGATGAGAGTTTACTTGACATGTTTACACACAGTCACTGTCAGCAAGTAGACACTACTGCCAGAAGAATAGAGAGAAAGAGAGGGAAAGAGAGAGAATAGAGAGAGAGAGAGAGAGAGAGAGAGAGAGAGAGAGAGAGAGAGAGAGAGAGAGAGAGAGAGAGAGAGAGAGAAAGAAAGAAAGAAAGAAAGAAAGAAAGAAAGAAAGAAAGAAAGAAAGAAAGAAAGAGGCGAGAGAGAGATAGAGAGAGAGAATAGAGAATAGAGTGAGAGAGAGAGCAAAAGAGAGAATAGAGCGAGAGAGAGAGAGAGAGAGAGAGAGAGAGAGAGAGAGAGAGGGAAAGAGAGAGAATAGAGAGAGAGAGAGAGAATAGAGAGAGAGAGATTAAGAAAGAAAGAAAGAGAGAGAAGAGAGAGAGAGAGATAGAGAGAGTGACAGAGAGAGAGAGACAGAGAGAAAGAAAGAAAGAAAGAAAGAAAGAAAGAAAGAATAGAGCGAGAGAGAGAGAGAGAGAGGGAAAGAGAGAGAATAGAGAGAGAGAGAGAGAATAGAGAGAGAGAGATTAAGAAAGAAAGAAAGAGAGAGAAGAGAGAGAGAGAGATAGAGAGCGAAAGAGAGAATAGAGCGAGAGAGAGAGAGAGAGTGAAAGAGAGAGAATAGAGAGAGAGAGAGAGAGAGAGAGAGAGAGAGAGAGAGGAGAGAGAGAGGGAGCAAGCGAGCGAGAGAGAGAAGGAGAGAGAAAAGAGAGAGAGAAGAGAGAGAAAGAAGAGAGAGAGAGAAAGAGCGAGAGAGAGAAAGAGAGAGAGAAAGAGAGAGAGAGAGAGAGAGAGAGAGAGAAGAGAGAGAGAGAGAGAAGAGAGCAGATACTGACCCTGTATGAGGTATACTGTCTCAGCACACACACACACACCATGATCTGTTTCACCTGTCTTTGTGATTGTCTCCACCCCCTCCAGGTGTCGCCCATCTTCCCCATTATCCCTAGTGTATTTATACCTCTGTTCTCTGTTTGTCTGTTGCCCGTTAGTTTTGTTTCGTCAAGCCTACCAGCATTTTTCCCCTTGCTCCTGTTTTTCTCAAGTTCCTGTTTTCTAGTTTTACCGGTTTTTACCATTCTGCCTGTCCTGACCCTGAGGCTGCCTGCCATTCTGTACCTTGTCCCACCACCCTGGATTATTGACCTCTGCCTGCCGTGACCCTGAGACTGCCTGCCGTTCTGTACCTTTTGGACTCTGATCTGGATTACTGACCTCTGCCTGCCCTTGACCTGTCGTTTGCCTGCCCCCTGTTTTTGTAATAAACTTTTGTTACTTCAACACTGTCTGCATCTGGGTCTTCTCCTGAAACGTGATACCTTCTGCCGTCTCTTCTCCTTCCTTTTGTCCTCCGTAGCCTGAAGCATCTTCTCTCTCCACAGCATGAAGAAGTAGGAGGGGTCTGTGTAGAACTTCAATGCATCCTTCTTATCATCTCTGGAGAGAGAGAGAGAGGGATGGAGAGAGAGAGAGAGCGGGATGGAGGGAGGGAGAAAAGGAGATATGAAGTTAGAGATACAACATGAAGAAGTATAAGGTGACTGTGTCCTAGACTGACCAATAGGGACTGATTATATTTAGACACTGATAAATAGGAGTTCAGTTTATTGAGAGGTGGCAGTTTAACTGACCTATAGGGACTGACTATGTTGAGCAGTGGAGGTTTAACTGACCAATAGGGACTGAGTATGTTGAGAGGTGGAGGTTTAACTGACCTATAGGGACTGACTATGTTGAGCAGTGGAGGTTTAACTGACCAATAGGGACTGAGTATGTTGAGAGGTGGAGGTTTAACTGACCTATAGGGACTGACTATGTTGAGCAGTGGAGGTTTAACTGACCAATAGGGACTGAGTATGTTGAGAGGTGGAGGTTTAACTGACCTATAGGGACTGAGTATGTTGAGAGGTGGAGGTTTAACTGACCAATAGGGACTGAGTATGTTGAGAGGTGGAGGTTTAACTGACCTATCGGGACTGAGTATGTTGAGAGGTGGAGGTTTAACTGACCAATAGGGACTGAGTATGTTGAGAGGTGGAGGTTTAACTGACCAATAGGGACTGAGTATGTTGAGAGGTGGAGGTTGGTCACAGCGATGATACACATATACCCATACAGATAGTTTGAGGACGCAACATTGTTTCTGTCCCATCTGTGAGAGCCTGGGTGGCACCACTGAGGCCATCTCCATTTTGAAATAGTCCATTTTCTTTTCCGACGCAGATTCTCAGGTCTCAACCTTTACAGTGAGGGGGAAAAAGTATTTGATCCCCTGCTGATTTTGTACGTTTGCCCACTGACAAAGACATGATCAGTCTATAATTTTTATGGTAGGTTTATTTGAACAGTGAGAGACAGAATAACAACAAAAAAATCCAGAAGAACGCATGTCAAAAATGTTATAAATTGATTTGCATTTTAATGAGGGAAATAAGTATTTGACCCCTCTGCAAGACATGACTTAGTACTTGGTGGCAAAACCCTTGTTGGCAATCACAGAGGTCAGACGTTTCTTGTAGTTGGCCACCAGGTTTGCACACATCTTAGGAGGGATTTTGTCCCACTCCTCTTTGCAGATCTTCTCCAAGTCATTAAGGTTTCGAGGCTGACGTTTGGCAACTCGAACCTTCAGCTCCCTCCACATATTTTCTATGGGATTAAGGTCTGGAGACTGGCTAGGCCACTCCAGGACCTTTATGTGCTCCTTTTTGAGCCACTCCTTTGTTGCCTTGGCCATGTGTTTTGGGTCATTGTCATGCTGGAATACCCCTCCACGACCCATTTTCAATACCCTGGCTGAGGGAAGGAGGTTCTCACCCAAGATTTGACGGTACATGGCCCCTTCCATCGTCCCTTTGATGCGGTGAAGTTGTCCTGTCCCCTTAGAAGAAAAACACCCCCAAAGCATAATGTTTCCACCTCCATGTTTGACGGTGGGGATGGTGTTCTTGGGGTCATAGGCAGCATTCCTCCTCCTCCAAACACGGCGAGTTGAGTTGAGGTCAAAGAGCTCGATTTTGGTCTCATCTGACCACAACACTTTCACCCAGTTCTCCTCTGAATCATTCAGATGTTCATTGGCAAACTTCAGACGGCCCTGTATATGTGCTTTCTTGAGCAGGGGGACCTTGCGGGCGCTGCAGGATTTCAGTCCTTCACGGCGTAGTGTGTTACCAATTGTTTTGTTGGTGACTATGGTCCCAGCTGCCTTGAGATCATTGACAAGATCCTCCCGTGTAGTTCTGGGCTGATTCCTCACCGTTCTCATGATCATTGCAACTCCACGAGGTGAGATCTTGCATGGAGCCCCAGGCCGAGGGAGATTGACAGTTATTTTGTGTTTCTTCCATTTGCAAATAATTGCACCAACTGTTGTCACTTTTTCACCAAACTGCTTGGGGATGGTATTGTAGCCCATTCCAGCCTTGTGTAGGTCTACAATCTTGTCCCTGACATCCTTAGAGAGCTCTTTGGTCTTCGCCATGGTGGAGAGTTTGGAATCTGATTGATTGATTGCTTCTGTGGACAGGTGTCTTTTATACAGGTATCAAACTGAGATTAGGAGCACTCCCTTTAAGAGTGTGCTCCTAATCTCTGCTCGTTACCTGTATAAAAGACACCTGAGAGCCAGAAATCTTTCTGACTGAGAGGGGGTCAAATACTTATTTCCCTCATTAAAATGCAAATCAATTGATAACATTTTTGACATGCGTCTTTCTGGATTTTGTTGTTGTTATTCTGTCTCTCACTGTGCAAATAAACCTACCATTAAAATTATAGACTGATCATTTCTTTGTCAGTGGGCAAACGTACAAAGTCAGCAGGGGATCAAATACTTTGGCAACAACTAATAGGGATCTCTAATAAATACAAATACAAATACTCAGCCTTGTCTGAGTAGTAAGTTGGTGTCTCTTGATATCCCTTTGGTGGTGTGGGGGCTGTGCTTTGGCAAAGTGGGTGGGGTTATATCCTGACTGGTTGGCCCTTTCCGGGGGTATCGTTGGATGGGGCAACAGTGTCCCCCGACCCCCCATGTCTCAGTCCCCAGTATCTATACTTCAATAGTCTCTATTTATCTCTCTCTCACCTGTTGTCTCGACCTCTGAATCAACTGACCTGTTGCACCCTCTACAGTCGTGGTCAAAAGTTTTGAGAATTACACAAATACTAATTTTCACAAAGTCTGCTGCCTCAGTTTTGATGATGGCAATTTGCATATACTCCAGAATGTCATGAAGAGTGATCAGATGAATTGCAATTAATTGAAAAGTCCCTCTTTCCATGAAAATTAACTTAATCCCCAAAAAACATTTCCACTGCATTTCAGCCCTGCCACAAAAGGACCAGCTGACATCATGTCAGTGATTCTCTTGTTAACACAGGTGAGAGTGTTGACGAGGACAAGGCTGGAGATCACTCTGTCATGCTGACAGAGTTAGAATAACAGACTGGAAGCTTTAAAAGGAGGGTGGTGCTTGAAATCATTGTTCTTCCTCTGTTAACCATGGTTACCTGCAAGGAAACGCGTGCCGTCATCATTACTTTGCACAAAAAGGGCTTCACAGGCAAGGATATTGCTGCTAGTAAGATTGCACCTAAATCAACCATTTATCGGATCATCAAGAACTTCAAGGAAAGAGGTTCAATTGTTGTGAAGAAGGCGTCAGGGTGCCCAAGAAAGTCCAGCAAGCGCCAGGACCATCTCCTAAAGTTGATTCAGCTGCGGGATCGGGGCACCACCAGTGCAGAGCTTGCTCAGGAATGGCAGAAGGCAGGTGTGACTGCATCTGCACGCACAGTGAGGCGAAGTCTTTTGGAGGATGGCCTGGTGTCAAGAAGGGCAGCAAAGAAGCCACTTCTCTCCAGGAAAAACATCAGGGACAGACTGATATTCTGCAAAAGGTACAGGGATTGGACTGCTGAGGACTGGGGTAAAGTCATTTTCTCTGATGAATCCCCTTTCCGATTGTTTGGGGCATCCGGAAAACACCTTGTCCGGAGAAGACAAGGTGAGCGCTACCATCAGTCCTGTGTCATGCCAACAGTAAAGCATCCTGAGACCATTCATGTGTGGGGTTGCTTCTCAGCCAAGGGAGTGGGTTCACTCACAATTTTGCCTAAGAACACAGCCATGAATAAAGAATGGTACCAACACATCCTCCGAGAGCAACTTCTCCCAACCATCCAATAACAGTTTGGTGACGACCAATGCCTTTTCCAGCATGATGGAGCACTTTGCCATAAGGCAAAAGTGATAACTAAGTGGCTCAGGGAACAAAACATCTACATTTTGGGTCCATGGCCAGGAAATTCCCCAGACCTTAATCCCATTGAGAACTTGTGGTCGATCCTCAAGAGGCGGTGGACAAACAAAAACCCACAAATTCTGACAAACTCTAAGCATTGATTATGCAAGAATGGGATGCCATCAGTCAGGATGTGGCCCAGAAGTTAATTGACAGCATGCCAGGGCGGATTGCAGAGGTCTTGAAAAAGAAGGGTCAACACTGCAAATATTGACTCTTTGCATAAACTTAATGTAATTGTCAATAAAAGCCTTTGACACTTATGGAATGCTTGTAATTATAATTCAGAATACCATAGTAAAATCTGAAAAAAAATATCTCATAACACTGAAGCAGCAAACTTTGTGAAGACCAATACTTGTGTCATTCTCAAAACTTTTGACCACGACTGTATAACCACTGTGATTATTATTTGACCCTGCTGGTCATCTATGAACGTTTGAACATCTTGAAGAACGATCTGGCCTTAATGGCCATGTACTCTTATAATCTCCACACAGCACAGCCAGAAGATGACTGGCCACCCCTTAGAGCCTGGATGCTCTCTAGGTTTCTTTCTAGGTTCCTGTCCTTCTAGGGAGTTTTTCCTATCCAAACGTGCTTCTACATCTGCATTGACTGCTCTTTGAGGTTTTATGCTGGGCTTCTGTATAAGCACTTTGTGACAACTGTTGATGTAAAAAGGGCTTTATAACAAACTGAAAGGGAGCACACTTCCACCTAGAGTGTGTTGTTGGAACAGGTATAAAGCCAAGGTTGGCGATTTACTGCCATCTGCAGTTATGGAATGTTTGTTCATTAGTATAATTCATTGGCTGATTCCTCCTGATGACCTGGATGGAATTATGTGATCCTTCCTTAACCCATAGGAAGTCCCACCCAGTTGACTCCTTCAAAATGGTGAAAGTGAGGGAGATTTTTAGTGGACTATGAGATACAACTGAGTTAATCACAAACATATAGTTAGAATTCTCTGTTGCTAGGCAATAACTGAATTGGTTAATTTCACTGTGTGTTTGTGTGGGTGAAGTGGGAATCTGACCTAGGGTCGAATTGCTCGTTCTTACTTAAATCCATGGCTGTCCTACCTTATCAGAGACTGAAACCAGACTGTGGCCTTTTGCCTCTCTCCTCAAACAAAGTGGAGGGAGAGCCAGGGTTGAACAGAGTTTAAACTAAACATGAGTGTTTTTGCAAGATAAGGGATTGATTGATTCTATTACTATTGATTCTGAACTGAATGAAAGTCGAATTTATCCGCCATCATATACAAAGGAAGTGGGCGGAGCGATAAAGAACGGGAAACTGAAGAGGGAGGGATTTTAAGCTAGGATTTGTGTGTGAAGGAGACTATATAGAGGGAGAGAGAGAGAGAGAGAGGGGGGCTAATGTGCAGACTAGCCTGGCTTTGTTGAAATTGTAAAGAAAGTCAATCTCGATTCTACAAAAACTCTGGAAGAACTTTGATTTTTAATAAAGTATAGTGATTATTTTCCACAACAAAAGTCCTTAATGGGGCTGCCCATGCTAAAACAGGCTTTTTGGAACTAGTCCTCTATCTATCTCAATGTCTCTACCACAGGGTTGGGACTGAGGTCTAATTAACCAATAGAAGATAAGTATACTGAAGTACTGACCTGTAGGGGCTGAGTATAATGATCTAAAGGGACTGAGGATGTTGAGAGGTGGAGGTTTGTCACAGCAATGGTCATAGAGAGCGATAGAGGCCTCTAGTGGCCAAAAGGCAGTATCTGCATGGTCAGCGCCATTGAGGACTTCCACCATTGTAATGTAGTCAACTGGGAGGGACTTCCAACTTCATTGGCTGATCCCTCCTGGTGATCCTGTTGGAGTCATGTCCAACTGGGTCATCAGGAAGGATCAGCCAATCGCGAAGAAGAAAATGGACTACTTCAAAATGGAGATAGTCTCATGGCGCTGCCCATTCTGTCACAGATGCCATAATGGCACGGAT
>NC_140026.1:8733885-8746385 GCF_964263955.1 Coregonus lavaretus
GAGGGAGAGAGGGGGGGAGGGAGAGAGGGGGAGGGGAGGAGGGAGATAGGGGGGGGAGGGAGAGAGGGGGGGAGGGAGGAGGGAGAGAGGGGCGAGGGAGAGAGGGGGGAGGGAGAGGGAGAGAGCGGGGGAGGGAGAGGGAGGGATGTTACCGTCTAAACCTGGTCTCTTTGAAATAGAATCCTAGTTGCACTAAATGGTCCAGTAGTTGTATCTGTTCTCCACACATGGTTTCAACATTTGAAGGTAGGAAAAGAAGGCAGAGCAGTCTGGGGTTTCTGCTGCGTCGCGGTAGAGAGAGACAGGAAATGAGGTGGTAACCAGGGGAAATGACATCCCCTCCCTCCTGAACACTCCATCAGGGAATGATGAGGAACATGACAGGAATACCAACTCTATGGTGAATCAGACACAGCACACAAACACAGCCGTACTACCTACCGACGACAGAGACACACACACAGAGACACAGACAGAGACACACACACAGAGACACAGACAGACAGACACACACACACACAGAGACACAGACAGAGACACACACACAGAGACACAGACACACACACAGAGACACAGACAGACAGACACACACACAGAGACACAGACAGAGACACACACACAGAGACACAGACAGAGAGACACACACACAGAGACACAGACAGAGACACACACACAGAGACACACACACAGAGACACACACACAGAGACACAGACAGAGACACACACACAGAGACACAGACAGAGACACACACACAGAGACACACACAGAGACACACACAGAGACACACACACAGAGACACACACAGAGACACACACAGAGACACACACAGAGACACAGACAGAGACACACACAGAGACACACACACAGAGACACACACAGAGACACACACAGAGACACACACAGAGACACACACAGAGACACAGAGACACACACAGAGACACACACAGAGACACACACACACAGAGACACAGACAGAGACACACACACAGAGACACAGACACAGAGACACACACACAGAGACACACACACAGAGACACACACACACAGAGACACACACACACAGACACACACACACACACAGACACACACACACAGAGACACACACAGAGACACACACAGAGACACAGACAGAGACACAGACAGAGACACACACACAGAGACACACACAGAGACACACACACAGACAGAGACACAGACACACACACAGAGACACAGACAGAGACACACACACACAGAGACACAGACAGAGACACACACACAGAGACACAGACAGAGACACACACACAGAGACACAGACAGACAGACAGACACACACACAGAGACACAGACACACAGACAGAGACACAGACACACACACACACAGAGACACAGACACACAGACACACACGTGAACAGAAACACGCGTACACATTCACAAAAAATAACGCTCACAGCTCCGCTTAGGGGCGGCAGGTAGCCTAGCGGTTAAGAGCGTTGGGCCAGTAACCGAAAGTTTGCTGGTTCGAATCCCCAAGCCGGCAAGGTGAACGAATCTGCCGTTCTGCCCTTGAGCAAGGCAGTTAACCCCCAACAACAACTGCCTCACGGGCACCGATGACGTGGACGTCGTTTATGGCAGCCCCCCCCCCGCACCTCTCTGATTCAGAGGGGTTGGGTTAAATGCAGTTGTGCAACTGACTAGGTATCCCCTTTCCCTAAATCAAATCAAATTGTTTTTGTCACATGCGTCGCATACAACAGGTGTAGACCTTACAGTGAAATGATTACTTACAAGCCCTTAACCAACAAAGCAGTTTTAAGAAAAAAAGTGTTAAGTAAAAAATAGATAAGTAAAATAAAAAAATTAAATAAAGATACTCCCTAGATACCCTAGATACTCACAGCTCAGACACACACACGTACCGCAGACACACACACACGTACCGCAGACACACACACGTACCGCAGACACACACACACGTACCGCAGACACACACACACGTACCGCAGACACACACACACGTACCGCAGACACACACACACGTACCGCAGACACACACACACGTACCGCAGACACACACACACGTACCGCAGACACACACACACGTACCGCAGACACACACACACGTACCGCAGACACACACACACGTACCGCAGACACACACACACGTACCGCAGACACACACACACGTACCGCAGACACACACACGTACCGCAGACACACACACGTACCGCAGACACACACACACGTACCGCAGACACACACACACGTACCGCAGACACACACACACGTACCGCAGACACACACACGTACCGCAGACACACACACGTACCGCAGACACACACACGTACCGCAGACACACACACGTACCGCAGACACACACACGTACCGCAGACACACACACGTACCGCAGACACACACACGTACCGCAGACACACACACGTACCGCAGACACACACACGTACCGCAGACACACACACACAGACTTAATGTCATCAGCTAAGCGGGAGTCCGTGATAAAGTCCATTAGATGGCCCACATAAGGGCTTGTGTTTCTGGAACTTTTGTCAGAACATTGCGAACGGAAGACACACTGGCATCCCGTTTATTAACAGTCTTCCTCTCTTTGTCCACATGTTCTAGGACACCCCATGTCCTGTTATGCCGAGAAACTGTGTCTGATCAGATGTTGCAGTGTGTGTGTGTGTGTGGGGGGGGGGGGGGGGGGCAACAAGAGCAAGGACAGGCCTGAATAACTGTGGGAATTACAGCACAAAGCGACTACAGCTTGATGTAAACTCCAGCCCATCTACTACGCCAGTTAAAACCATTAGATGTGTGTGTGTGTGTGTGTGTGTGTGTGTGTGTGTGTGTGTGTGTGTGTGTGCGCGCGCGCGCGTGCGTGTGTGTGTGTGCGTGAGATACATAAACACTGGCCTATCTAAGCCTGTAAAGACAATTAGGGGTAATTGTAGTGAATTATATAATTGATAGTTATCAAAGAGGAACCGCTGTGTGTTTGTGTGTGCGCACATTCATTTACTGAACATATCAGGGAGTCCATTTCCTGTTGCTATTAGCTAGAGATAACACTTGCAGTAACTTTCACATAGTTATATAGTTATTTTTATGTAACTATGCTCATAAAGGAACACCCTAAAAGTAATGTAATTGTATTTAAGTAGCCACTAACAAGGACAGCTCCTCTCGGGCTAGGCTCAGTAGTGTGAAAAGACATTTCGATAGTCTGGATAAAATCAGCCAGTGAGTAATGTCTGAAAATAGCCCTGCTGTTGATCGGAATAGGGTGGGTGCCATTAGGGTTATTTTCAGGAAAAGTAAGGCACTATGTAGTGCCATTTGGGAAGCACCCTATTCCCTATATAGTGCACTACTTTTGACCATGGGAATAGATAGCAGTCTTTGGGGACCTTTAAGTCAGTGATTAGCCAGAGAGGTATGTCTGAATTGATGCCTGTCTGAAAACAGCCTACTATTATCCAGCGTGATGGTTGCTTATTGACTTTAGAACACAATGAGGTGGCTAGGGAGTTTCTTTCCCAGCCACCGTGCTTCTACATCGGCATTTCTTGCTGTTTGGGGTTTTATGCTGGGTTTCTGTATAAGCACTTTGTGACATCTTCTGACGTAAAAAGGGCTTTATAAATACGACTGATTGATTGATTGATTGAATGAGGTTATGAAGCTAACTGACGATTGTTAGTCAAATTCCCCTGGTCTGCTCTCTCTGTCTGTCTGTGTGTGTGTCTGTCTGTCTGTCTGTCTGTCTGTCTGTCTGTCTGTCTGTCTATCTTTGGAAACACGTCACAGGACAACATTCCCCTGATCTGGCCTCCCACAGGACTGTGTACCCAGCCACGCTGACACACACACACACACACACACACAGCACAGATGGGCACGTGCACACGCACACCCACACACTCCTGTCCAGTAATAGCTGTTTAAAAGGTTTACAGCGTACGACTGGTTATTAGCACACATTCCTGAAGGACATTGCTTTAGTGTCTGTATACAGCTACAGTAGACATTTACATTGTGTGTGTATGCATGTCTATCTGTCTGGGTGTTACCTGTTGTCTGCTGTCGAGTGCCAGGGTAGTGGGTAGGGCCCAGGTTGGAGCTGCATGGCAGGGGGGGGAGGTGGGGGGAGGCTGTCGGCGGGGAGAGGGGGGACTGGTGGGAGAGGAGTAGAACTGGGGGGGGACTCTGATGATGACACCCTGGCCAGATGCCAGGAGTGAGGCCTGATCACAGGTACACTGCGTCTAGAGAGAGAGAGAGAGAGAGAGAGAGAGAGAGAGAGAGAGAGAGAGAGAGAGAGAGAGAGAGAGAGAGAGAGAACACACACTGGTGAGGGAGAGAGTATAATAATAATTATTATTATTATTATAATACACACAGACAGTATGCACAAACAATATATTGTACACCTAGAAAGACAACGGTCATGCACACACACACACGAGTAAAAAGTAAATCAAATCATTCGTAGATTTCAAACGTAGGTCCAGGTAACCTGCTGCACCTCAAAATATACCCAAATAATAACAACAATAATCCCTGGAAGGCAGACGTCCTATATCTGAAGCTCTGCCCAGCCGGTCCGTGTGTTTCACGTGGGCGCTAGGTAGAAGCCTGGAACAAACTTCAGAGTTCCCGGGAGGTTCCCGCTCATGAATAGCCCATTATTATTTTTGCTATTAATAACTTCAGAATAACCTGCCGGAATAACTCGGGAACGTTCTCCTCTCAGGAGAGAGAATTCCGACCGCTGGTGAAAACACACTAACACACAGAATTCTGGGAATATGTCAGAGGAGGAAGAACCCGGACGGAGGAAGAATGCGGGACCTGGCATGGACGGAAGTCGCAACACTCTGGGAATATTTATGTTTATGATAAGTAAACACAGAAGTTCCTAAAAACGTTCATTTTGGATTTCTCTCAGGATGATTGTGTGTGTGTGTGTGTGTGTGTGTGTGTGTGTGTGTGTGTGTGTGTGTGTGTGTGTGTGTGTGTGTGTGTGTGTGTGTGTGCACGCACGCACGCGTGTGCCATGTTCCTCGGAGTCAGAACTTGGAACCCTTGGGAATGGTTCCGGAATTAAGGAGAGAGATTTTGGAAGTTCCCAGACCGTATAGAACAAACACTATTATCATCTATTCCAGGACTATTAATGGATCAAAGAGTAGTTTTGTCCCAGGACTGTTAAAGGAGCCCAGATTAGGTCTGGAATGATTGATGAAGTTAATATAGAAAGATATAAGGAAAGAAATAGCTATTCTAGAGATGTAGGGGTTTTTAAAATAGCTTTTTAGACTAAATCCGTGTCTGGGAAACCAGACTCTACTGGATATAGAGATATACTGTCCTTAGAATGTGATCCGTTAAATTACAGTTGTGAAACAAACAAAGTAATACATGAGCAAAAGTCCTTTAGAAATCTGGCTACTGAAGAAAATAGATATCTGGCTACCGAGGAAGAGAGAGATATCTGGCTACCGAGAAAGAGAGAGATATCTGGCTACCGAGGAAGAGAGAGATATCTGGCTACCGAGGAAGAGAGAGATATCTGGCTACCGAGAAAGAGAGAGATATCTGGCTACCGAGGAAGAGAGAGATATCTGGCTACCGAGGAAGAGAGAGATATCTGGCTACCGAGGAAGAGAGAGATATCTGGCTACTGAGAAAGAGAGAGATATCTGGCTACCGAGGAAGAGAGAGATATCTGGCTACCGAGGAAGAGAGAGATATCTGGCTATATATCTACTCTTCTCCATCCACACTTTAAATGTGAAACATACGTAAGTGAAACTGAGTTATTAAGTACACTTTAAATGAAGAAGCCGTTATCTAAAGACATTTCATCACCCCCCGACGGCCAAACAACAGTTAATGTGATTAGCCGGTTAGCGACCGCAACCAGTCAGTGACGGACACAGTCAGACATTCAGGAAAGCAAATAAACTTCACAAGACAAAACTGTCCTCAGTTTTATTTATTAACATAGTATGCCTCCCAAACGGCACCCTATTCACTAGGGGGGAGAGAGAGAGAGGGGGGAGAGTGTGAGAGAGAGAGAGTGAGGGGGGAAGAGTGTGAGGGTGGAGAGGGTGAGAGAGAGAGAGATAGGGGGGGGAGAGTGTAAGAGAGTGAGAGAGTGAGGGGTGAGAGGGTGAGAGAGAGAGAGAGAGAGAGGGGGGAGAGAGAGAGGAAGCATATGGCTTTGGTCAAAAGTAGTGCACTATGTAGGGAATAGGGTGCCGTTTTGGACGTACCATTAGTCTACAGTAGCTGAATGCTTCACTCTGACCCAAATATAACAAGTTAATGTATATAATATAATAATAACAATATGCCATTTAGCAGACGCTTTTATCCAAAGCGACTTACAGTCATGCGTGCATACATTTTTATGTATGGGAGGTCTCGGGGATCGAACCCACTACCCTGGCGTTACAAGCGCCATGCTCTACCAATTGAGCTACAGAGGACCATGTATAGCCAGGCTACCATCCATCTAGAACTATAATTGATGGAAACCAGCGGCAAGGAGAATGGAAATACTGCACGTCCAGATACAGTGTCTAACTGTGTAACAGGGATGATGGAAATACTGCACGTCCAGATACAGTGTCTAACTGTGTAACAGGGATGATGGAAATACTGCACGTCCAGATACAGTGTCTAACTGTGTAACAGGGATGATGGAAATACTGCACGTCCAGATACAGTGTCTAACTGTGTAACAGGGATGTTGAAAATGTAGACTACCACCGGGTAAAAGGGTAACAGCTGACTGATACTGCTGAACTACACAGTACACAGAGGGGAGTGAAGTAGGGTTTAGTACACAGTACACAGTACACAGAGGGGAGTGAAGTAGGGTTTAGTACACAGAGGGGAGTGAAGTAGGGTTTAGTACACAGAGGGGAGTGAAGTAGGGTTTAGTACACACTACACAGAGGGGAGTGAAGTAGGGTTTAGTACACAGTACACAGAGGGGAGTGAAGTAGGGTTTAGTACACAGAGGGGAGTGAAGTAGGGTTTAGTACACACTACACAGAGGGGAGTGAAGTAGGGTTTAGTACACACTACACAGAGGGGAGTGAAGTAGGGTTTAGTACACAGAGGGGAGTGAAGTAGGGTTTAGTACACACTACACAGAGGGGAGTGAAGTAGGGTTTAGTACACAGTACACAGAGGGGAGTGAAGTAGGGTTTAGTACACAGTACACAGAGGGGAGTGAAGTAGGGTTTAGTACACACTACACAGAGGGGAGTGAAGTAGGGTTTAGTACACACTACAAAGAGGGGAGTGAAGTAGGGTTTAGTACACAGTACACAGAGGGGAGTGATGTAGGGTTTAGTACACACTACACAGAGGGGAGTGAAGTAGGGTTTAGTACACAGTACACAGAGGGGAGTGAAGTAGGGTTTAGTACACAGTACACAGAGGGGAGTGAAGTAGGGTTTAGTACACACTACACAGAGGGGAGTGAAGTAGGGTTTAGTACACACTACACAGAGGGGAGTGAAGTAGGGTTTAGTACACAGTACACAGAGGGGAGTGAAGTAGGGTTTAGTACACAGTACACAGAGGGGAGTGAAGTAGGGTTTAGTACACACTACACAGAGGGGAGTGAAGTAGGGTTTAGTACACAGTACACAGAGGGGAGTGAAGTAGGGTTTAGTACACAGTACACAGAGGGGAGTGAAGTAGGGTTTAGTACACACTACACAGAGGGGAGTGAAGTAGGGTTTAGTACACAGTACACAGAGGGGAGTGAAGTAGGGTTTAGTACACAGTACACAGAGGGGAGTGAAGTAGGGTTTAGTACACACTACACAGTACACAGAGGGGAGTGAAGTAGGGTTTAGTACACAGTACACAGAGGGGAGTGAAGTAGGGTTTAGTACACAGAGGGGAGTGAAGTAGAGTTTAGTACACAGAGGGGAGTGAAGTAGGGTTTAGTACACAGAGGGGAGTGAAGTAGAGTTTAGTACACAGAGGGGAGTGAAGTAGGGTTTAGTACACAGTACACAGAGGGGAGTGAAGTATGGTTTAGTACACAGTACACAGAGGGGAGTGAAGTAGGGTTTAGTACACAGAGGGGAGTGAAGTAGAGTTTAGTACACAGAGGGGAGTGAAGTAGGGTTTAGTACACAGAGGGGAGTGAAGTAGAGTTTAGTACACAGAGGGGAGTGAAGTAGGGTTTAGTACACAGTACACAGAGGGGAGTGAAGTAGGGTTTAGTACACACTACACAGAGGGGAGTGAAGTAGGGTTTAGTACACACTACACAGAGGGGAGTGAAGTAGGGTTTAGTACACAGTACACAGAGGGGAGTGATGTAGGGTTTAGTACACACTACACAGAGGGGAGTGAAGTAGGGTTTAGTACACAGTACACAGAGGGGAGTGAAGTAGGGTTTAGTACACAGTACACAGAGGGGAGTGAAGTAGGGTTTAGTACACACTACACAGAGGGGAGTGAAGTAGGGTTTAGTACACACTACACAGAGGGGAGTGAAGTAGGGTTTAGTACACAGTACACAGAGGGGAGTGAAGTAGGGTTTAGTACACAGTACACAGAGGGGAGTGAAGTAGGGTTTAGTACACAGTACACAGAGGGGAGTGAAGTAGGGTTTAGTACACAGTACACAGAGGGGAGTGAAGTAGGGTTTAGTACACACTACACAGAGGGGAGTGAAGTAGGGTTTAGTACACACTACACAGAGGGGAGTGAAGTAGGGTTTAGTACACAGTACACAGAGGGGAGTGAAGTAGGGTTTAGTACACAGTACACAGAGGGGAGTGAAGTAGGGTTTAGTACACAGTACACAGAGGGGAGTGAAGTAGGGTTTAGTACACAGTACACAGAGGGGAGTGAAGTAGTGTTTAGTACACAGTACACAGAGGGGAGTGAAGTAGGGTTTAGTACACACTACACAGAGGGGAGTGAAGTAGGGTTTAGTACACAGTACACAGAGGGGAGTGAAGTAGGGTTTAGTATACACTACACAGAGGGGAGTGAAGTAGGGTTTAGTACACAGTACACAGAGGGGAGTGAAGTAGGGTTTAGTACACAGTACACAGAGGGGAGTGAAGTAGGGTTTAGTACACAGTACACAGAGGGGAGTGAAGTAGGGTTTAGTACACACTACACAGAGGGGAGTGAAGTAGGGTTTAGTACACAGTACACAGAGGGGAGTGAAGTAGGGTTTAGTACACAGTACACAGAGGGGAGTGAAGTAGGGTTTAGTACACAGTACACAGAGGGGAGTGAAGTAGGGTTTAGTACACAGTACACAGAGGGGAGTGAAGTAGAGTTTAGTACACAGTACACAGAGGGGAGTGAAGTAGGGTTTAGTACACAGTACACAGAGGGGAGTGAAGTAGGGTTTAGTACACAGTACACAGAGGGGAGTGAAGTAGGGTTTAGTACACAGTACACAGAGGGGAGTGAAGTAGGGTTTAGTACACAGTACACAGAGGGGAGTGAAGTAGGGTTTAGTACACACTACACAGTACACAGAGGGGAGTGAAGTAGGGTTTAGTACACAGTACACAGAGGGGAGTGAAGTAGGGTTTAGTACACAGAGGGGAGTGAAGTAGAGTTTAGTACACAGAGGGGAGTGAAGTAGGGTTTAGTACACAGAGGGGAGTGAAGTAGAGTTTAGTACACAGAGGGGAGTGAAGTAGGGTTTAGTACACAGTACACAGAGGGGAGTGAAGTATGGTTTAGTACACAGTACACAGAGGGGAGTGAAGTAGGGTTTAGTACACAGAGGGGAGTGAAGTAGAGTTTAGTACACAGAGGGGAGTGAAGTAGGGTTTAGTACACAGAGGGGAGTGAAGTAGAGTTTAGTACACAGAGGGGAGTGAAGTAGGGTTTAGTACACAGTACACAGAGGGGAGTGAAGTAGGGTTTAGTACACAGTACACAGAGGGGAGTGAAGTAGGGTTTAGTACACAGTACACAGAGGGGAGTGAAGTAGGGTTTAGTACACACTACACAGTACACAGAGGGGAGTGAAGTAGGGTTTAGTACACAGTACACAGAGGGGAGTGAAGTAGGGTTTAGTACACACTACACAGAGGGGAGTGAAGTAGGGTTTAGTACACAGTACACAGAGGGGAGTGAAGTAGAGTTTAGTACACAGTACACAGAGGGGAGTGAAGTAGTGTTTAGTACACAGAGGGGAGTGAAGTAGGGTTTAGTACACACTACACAGAGGGGAGTGAAGTAGAGTTTAGTACACAGTACACAGAGGGGAGTGAAGTAGGGTTTAGTACACACTACACAGTACACAGAGGGGAGTGAAGTAGGGTTTAGTACACAGTACACAGAGGGGAGTGAAGTAGGGTTTAGTACACAGTACACAGAGGGGAGTGAAGTAGGGTTTAGTACACACTACACAGTACACAGAGGGGAGTGAAGTAGGGTTTAGTACACAGTACACAGAGGGGAGTGAAGTAGGGTTTATTACACAGTACACAGAGGGGAGTGAAGTAGGGTTTAGTACACAGTACACAGAGGGGAGTGAAGTAGAGTTTAGTACACAGTACACAGAGGGGAGTGAAGTAGGGTTTAGTACACAGTACACAGAGGGGAGTGAAGTAGGGTTTAGTACACAGTACACAGAGGGGAGTGAAGTAGGGTTTAGTACACAGTACACAGAGGGGAGTGAAGTAGGGTTTAGTACACAGTACACAGAGGGGAGTGAAGTAGGGTTTAGTACACACTACACAGAGGGGAGTGAAGTAGTGTTTAGTACACAGTACACAGAGGGAAGATGAATGGAAGACAGAATGGAGAAGAGCTAAAGGTAATGAAAAGAGGAAACATACAGACCCAATCCTTCCTAACTGTTCCAGAGTCAGTCCATAACCTACCAGAGTGGCTCCACACAGAGGACGCCTCTAGACACACCTGATCCTAGAACAGTTTCTATTGGGTCAGGTCAACCTTAGTTCATCCATAGACGGGTCTGAGAGCAGTCCTTATAAGACGCCCAAGTATCTCCCATCCAACACATAGACAACAATGGGCTTAGCCCAAAGAAAGTGATCCGGCTGCTAGTACGGTTTCTCCACAAAGTCTTCAACATAACCCTTCCATTGCGATGTTGAAAAGAAGCCAGGAACACAGACTATAAAAACGGAGATAAGTTCCTCTAAGAAGTTCTCGATCCTCTTCTCACCTTTTCTCATTTCTCAGTTCTCTAGCCTTATTAAGCGAGCTATGTTCTGTCCTTAGGAGGAGTCCTGTCCTTAGGAGGAGTCCTGTCCTTAGGAGGAGTCCTGTTCCTAGGAGGAGTCCTGTCCTTAGGAGGAGTCCTGTCCTTAGGAGGAGTCCTGTCCTTAGGAGGAGTCCTGTCCTTAGGAGGAGTCCTGTCCTTAGGAGGAGTCCTCCAGTCCTCCAGTAGCAAAATCAGACTGTGTTCAAAGTCCACTCTGTCCCTCTCTCTCTGTGTCATCCATCTCAACTGACCTAGACACCAATCGAGGAAAACCCAACTGACAAACCTCAGCCTCCATCCCTCCCTCTCCCTTCCTTTTCCTCACCCCTCTCTCCTTCTCACCCCCCCCTCGCTTCGGTCATTGGTCTCTCTGCCTCCACCCCATCATCTCTTCCTCCCCCTCTCTAGGCAGGATACTGTGAGTGACTCGGGGGAGGGGGGGGGGGGGGGGGGGGAGCTATGTTCGGTGCAGATAAAGACTGGGACGCTTTTAAAATAATACCCAGAGTTCCACAATGTTATTGTTCAACACAGAGAAATATGCAGAGGTACTTCCTGTTTAGGAACGAGAGAGGGAAGGGAGGGAGGGAGGGAGGGAGAGAGGGGTGAGACTTGTGAGAGAGAGGAGAGAGAGAGGGGTGAGACTCGTGAGATATAGGAGAGAGAGAGAGGGGTGAGACTCGTGAGAGAGAGGAGAGAGAGAGGGGGTGAGACTCGTGAGAGAGAAGAGAGAGAGTGGGTGAGACTTGTGAGAGAGGAGGAGAGAGAGTGGGTGAGACTTGTGAGAGAGGAGGAGAGAAGGGGGTGAGAGAGAGGCGAGAGAGAGAGGGGGGTGAGACTCATGAGAGAGAGGAGGGCGGGAGGGAGGGAGGAAGAGACACCAGTTTTGGAACTGTAGAAACAAGAGAACAAGAGAGAGAGAAATGAGACAGAGAGACAGAAGGGTAAAAAAGGGAGAAGGAAGAGGAGTGTTATTGTAGAGTCCAGCCAGGTTAGTGTTATCTTACCCTTTACTGAGTAGTGACAGAACAACACAGAGATGAGAGATCCTCAGCAGGGTATAGAGAGGAGAGGGGAGAGAGAGAGAGGAGGAGAGAGGGATATGATTCTAAATTAAACTGTGGAACCCCTGGTTAGATTCTAGAAGGCCGTATAATGTCTAACACACACACACACACAATATTAGTCTGAACTATGGGTTAAAAAGGATTTCCTACAGAGGCCACTTTTCACAGCTGTGTTCAAACTTC
>NC_140026.1:8751385-8811385 GCF_964263955.1 Coregonus lavaretus
AGTAGTTCAATATAACCCCCCACCCACCCCCACGCTGACTATCATCACTGCTGAGAGGAGTAGTTCAATACAACCCCCCCCCACCCCCACGCTGACTATCATCACTGCTGAGAGGAGTAGTTCAATACAACCCCCCCCACGCTGACTATCATCACTGCTGAGAGGAGTAGTTCAATCCAACCCCCCCCACGCTGACTATCATCACTGCTGAGAGGAGTAGTTCAATACAACCCCCCCCCCCCACGCTGACTATCATCACTGCTGAGAGGAGTAGTTCAATACAACCCCCCCACCCCCACGCTGACTATCATCACTGCTGAAAGGAGTAGTTCAATACAACCCCCCCCACGCTGACTATCATCACTGCTGAGAGGAGTAGTTCAATACAACCCCCCCCCCCCCCCACGCTGACTATCATCACTGCTGAGAGGAGTAGTTCAATACAACCCCCCCCCCCCACGCTGACTATCATCACTGCTGAGAGGAGTAGTTCAATATACCCCCCCCCCTGACTATTATCACTGCTGAGAGGAGTAGTTCAATACAACCCCCCCCCCCCCACGCTGACTATCATCACTGCTGAGAGGAGTAGTTCAATACAACCCCCCCCCCACGCTGACTATCATCACTGCTGAGAGGAGTAGTTCAATACAACCCCCCCCCCACGCTGACTATCATCACTGCCGAGAGGAGTAGTTCAATACAACCCCCCCCCCCACCCCCACGCTGACTATCATCACTGCTGAGTTGAGTAGTTCAATACAACCCCCCCCACGCTGACTATCATCACTGCTGAGAGGAGTAGTTCAATACAACCCCCCCCCACGCTGACTATCATCACTGCTGAGTTGAGTAGTTCAATACAACCCCCCCCACGCTGACTATCATCACTGCTGAGAGGAGTAGTTCAATACAACCCCCCCCCCCCACGCTGACTATCATCACTGCTGAGAGGAGTAGTTATTTGTAAGTCGCTCTGAATAAGAGCGTCTGCTAAATGACGTAAATGTAAATGTAGTTCAATACAACCCCCCCCCCACGCTGACTATCATCACTGCTGAGAGGAGTAGTTCAATACAACCCCCCCACGCTGACTATCATCACTGCTGAGTTGAGTAGTTCAATACAACCCCCCCCCACGCTGACTATCATCACTGCTGAGAGGAGTAGTTCAATACAACCCCCCCACGCTGACTATCATCACTGCTGAGTTGAGTAGTTCAATACAATCCCCCCCCCCCCCCCTGACTATCATCACTGCTGAAAGGAGTAGTTCAATACAACCCCCCCCCCACCCCCACGCTGACTATCATCACTGCTGAGAGGAGTAGTTCAATACAACCCACCCACCCCCCCCCCCCCCCCCCCCCCCCCCCCCACACACACACACACACACACCTGGGTCTGATTAGCAGTAGAGAATGTTATGGTTTGTCCTCCTCTGGGAAATGCATTAAAGAAGAGGAGAGTGGATGTGTTGGGTTAGATCTCTGTCCCAAATGGCACCCCCTATAGCGCATTACTTTTGACCTGGATCCATAGGACTCTGGATAAAAGTAACGCGCTATATAGGGAAATGGGTGCCGTTTTGGGACGCACGCAGAGAGCGGAAGAAGGAACGGGGGATGAATTGGGTTGAGGGAGAAAGAGGCCTTAGGAATGGTAGGAATGTCCATTGTTTGGTCCAAAGGAGGAGAGAGGGAGGGGTATTGTTTTCCCCCGGTCCTGGGCACAGCACGGGAGGTCTTGCCGAACTCCGTGTCCAATTGTCATTCTATTCCTTTTGTGGTGCACTACTTTAGACCAAGACCCATAGGGTGTAGTGTAAAGGGGATATGGAGACTTCTGGGACACAGCCCTATATATAGTTTAGCTTACACAGGAGAAGGGGCTAGCATTTATTTAATTTTTTACATTACAGCCACTACAAACTTCAAACTTTAGCCAACGCTAGCAAAAAAATACATATTGTAACTGTCCAAACATGTCATGGCCAAATCAAATCAAATGTTATTTGTCACATGCGCCGAACACAACAGGTGTAGTAGACCTTACAGTGAAATGCTTACTTACCAGCCCTTAACCAACAATGCAGTTTTAAGAAAGAATACCACAAAAGAAAAATCACAAAAAAATACAATATCAAATAATACGAAATAAAAGTAACAAATAATTAAAGAGCAGCAGAAAAAATAACAATAGCGAGGCTATATACAGGGGTTACCGGTACCGAGTCAATGTGCGGGGGCACCGGATTTGATTAGATGTTCAGGAGTCTTATGGCTTGGGGGTAGAAGCTGTTTAGAAGCCTCTTGGACCTAGACTTGGCGCTCCGGTACCGCTTGCCACGCGGTAGCAGAGAGAACAGTCTATGTGGCTGGAGTCTTTGACCATTTTTAGGGCCTTCCTCTGACACCGCCTGGTATAGAGGTCCTGGATGGCAGGAAGCTTGGCCCCATGCCTTGCGGTCGATGGTGCAGCTGTGGAACCGTTTGAGGATCTGAGGACCCATGCCAAATCTTTTCAGTCTCCTTAGGGGGAATATGTTTTGTTGTGCCCTCTTCATGACTGTCTTGGTGTGCTTGGACCATGTTAGTTTGTTGGTGATGTGGACATCAAGGAACTTGAAGCTCTCAACCTGCTCCACTACAGCCCCGTCAATGAGAATGGGGGCGTGCTCGGTCGGAAATCAACCCAACTCAAATCCATATTTGGTTTGATGTTACTTGAAGGTGATTTGGCAGCATTAAAAAACGCATTGCACAATTGTTCCCTTCACTTCCATTGATTGTTTAGTTAGATAAAGTTTGTAGTGTCTGTTTAAAGAAAACTGAACCATAGATTACAATTTCTCCTGGCCCATAGACTACTTTCAGGGTGAGGAACCATCAACATCAAGTTGTAAAATCCTGAATTTTCCCTTTAAGGCCTGCAGCCCTTTTGATAATCAACAATAGTAGAATAATGCTATTCCAAAAACAACAACAACTTTCCTCTCTTCCTCATGGCTCTCCACCTCTTCCTCCTCATGGCTCTCCACCTCTTCCTCCTCATGGCTCTCCACCTTCACCTCTTCCTCCTCATGGCTCTCCACCTTCACCTCTTCCTCCTCATGGCTCTCCACCTTCACCTCTTCCTCCTCATGCTCTCCACCTTCACCTCTTCCTCCTCATGGCTCTCCACCTTCACCTCTTCCTCCTCATGGCTCTCCACCTTCACCTCTTCCTCCTCATGGCTCTCCACCTTCACCTCTTCCTCCTCATGGCTCTCCACCTCCACCTCTTCCTCCTCATGGCTCTCCACCTCCACCTCTTCCTCCTCATGGCTCTCCACCTCCACCTCTTCCTCCTCATGGCTCTCCACCTTCACCTCTTCCTCCTCATGGCTCTCCACCTCCACCTCTTCCACCTCATGGCTCTCCACCTCCACCTCTTCATGGCTCTCCACCTCCACCTCTTCCTCCTCATGGCTCTCCACCTTCACCTCTTCCTCCTCATGGCTCTCCACCTTCACCTCTTCCTCCTCATGGCTCTCCACCTCCACCTCTTCCTCATGCTCTCCACCTCCACCTCTTCCTCCTCATGGCTCTCCACCTCCACCTCTTCCTCCTCATGGCTCTCCACCTCCACCTCTTCCTCCTCATGGCTCTCCACCTCCACCTCTTCCTCCTCATGGCTCTCCACCTCCACCTCTTCCTCCTCATGGCTCTCCACCTCCACCTCATGGCTCTCCACCTCCACCTCTTCCTCCTCATGGCTCTCCACCTCCACCTCTTCCTCCTCATGGCTCTCCACCTCCACCTCTTCCTCCTCATGGCTCTCCACCTCCACCTCTTCCTCCTCATGGCTCTCCACCTCCACCTCTTCCTCCTCATGGCTCTCCACCTTCACCTCTTCCTCCTCATGGCTCTCCACCTCCACCTCTTCCTCCTCATGGCTCTCCACCTCCACCTCTTCCTCATGGCTCTCCACCTCCACCTCTTCCTCATGGCTCTCCACCTCCACCTCATGGCTCTCCACCTCTTCCTCCCATTTTCTTCCTTCCATCCTCTCTTCATCTAAACAAGTATTTTGCTGTTTAATTTGGCCATTTAGACAGGCACTGCAGCTGTAAATAACACTGTCCTATGGTAGTGTGTGTGTGTGTGTGTGTGTGTGTGTGTGTGTGTGTGTGTGTGTGTACTTGTTTTCCTACCTTTTCAGAACCCCAATGTCCTAACAATTCACCTGAATGTCCTGACAAGGTAGGAAAACAACTTTTTTGTCAGGACTTTTTTCATGTCCTGAATTTGTTCAAATGCCATTTTAAGTTTAAGGGTTAGGTTTAGGATTTGGGGTTTAAGGTTATGGTTAAATTTAGGGTTACGGTTTTTGGGATTACGGTTAGGGTTAGGTTTAGGGGTTAGGGAAAATAGGATTTTTAATGGTCAAACATTTTGTGTGTGTGTGTCTGGTCAGTTTCTCACAGTGGGCAGCAGGGGAGCGACCAAGGGACATTCTTTAACCATCTGCATCACTTCCTGTAACTCCCAACGTTTCCCTTCTTGACTTCCTGGAACATTTCTAGAATATTTTATTTCAGCTCATGAAACCAACACTTTACATGTTGCATTTATATTTTTGTTCAGTTAAAAGTAGTGCACTAAATAAGGAATAAGGATGAAACCTACAAAGGCATTTCCAGGTCAGAATAACCGAAAAACATCCTACATTCCTTTCCAACACACATGCACACGCAACAAGACACACACACTCATATTTTTTCCCATAATGTCATAGCGTCATTATCTTTTACCAGAATCCCAAATATAGAACAAACCGCAAAGAAAGAAAGAACGAAAGAACGAAAGAAAATCTAAAACTAGATCAAAGTAATGCACACACAACAGTAATTTATTCCACTTGTCTTTTAATACTGATGGTAATGAGACTTGGCTATTGGTGAAAGAGACCTTTTCCACTGTAAAAGAACGACTGTGTGTGTGTGTGTGTGTGTGTGTGTGTGTGTGTGTGTGTGTGTGTGTGTGTGTGTGTGTGTGTGTGACTAACAAATCCTTCCCTTTAGTAATTCTCAAGCTGGCAGTGGATTCTGGCACCAGCATTCTAGAAGGGTTCCAAAAGGGTTCCAAGTACGTTCCAGGAGAGTTCTGTGACCATTAGGCTGGTGCCGTGGCGCCATTGGCAGATACAGGAGGTCAGAGGGTGAATACAGAAAGACAGGGGGGCAGGGGATTGGCTGAGGCACAGGCCATTAGCGTCAGTTATCTGTCAATCAAATGAAGTTATATGATGTATATGACATCATTCTGTTCATAATCGTAGTATACTCATGCTAGTAGTATATTATTCCAAGCTATATAACCCCTTGATGGTATGAGGGCCAGATTGGGAATTTAGCCAGGACACCGGGGTTAACACCCCTATTCTTTAGTGACCACAGAGTCAGGACACCTGTTTAATGTCCCATCCGAAAGACTGTACCCTACACAGGGCAATGTCCTCAATCACACACACACACACACACACACACACAGGATGAGAGAGGACAGACTCCTGTCCTCCTCACAGCTTCACAGCTTCCTGTCGAACCCTAAAAAGGTCAAAGGACACTTAGTCTGGGTGTATATCAATTTCCTTAATCTGTACTAGTGTGAAAGTTGTGGAAGTGAATAACCCTATCCTGTGACGTCAAATGAATGTAATGTAAGAAAAGAAGAGAAACCACCCACAACGACACGGTTTCCTCTAGTTTCTACAGCCACAAAGTCAAATTCTACAGCCTCAAAGTCAGTTCTATATCGTGGAGCTCCGCCCCATTGGGGAGCTCTGCTCCTATTGGTTTACCCACTGCCCTAAGGCAGCAACAGCCTGAGACACACCTGCAGCCAATAGGAGTACAGGTGTCCCTATAAGAGGGGACGCCTCCCCTCAATCAGCCTCCCTTTATCTTCATCGATTGGACTAGACTGACGAAGCCAAGAAGAGACGAAGAAACGCAGTCGATTTTCCAGTTCATCGACGTCGTCCTAAATGAGCACACCAGGAGATTTTCCACCCCCAAAAGCTATTTTCAGAGCTCAATGCCGCTGTGCCTCCTTGACTGCTGCGGACCCACACAACCTATGTTTCGTGTGTTTGGGTGCACAGCACGCCAAGGATGACGTCAGCGTTCCCCATAAATGCGCCAGCTGCGCCCTCCTTCCTTTGAAGGAGAGGAAGCAGCGGCGCGCATTTTTTAGGGAGGATATTCCCCTAGAGGACGTGCTCTCAGTTCTGGCCTCAGCTTCTGAGGCGTCATCTGGAGACGCTGACTCTGGGGATGACCGGGATGATGGGGAGGAGATGGACGTTCCTATGGAACAGTCCAGTCTCAGGACACAGACTTTTAAGACCCCCTTTCCTTTGGAGAGTGAGAGGTCTTATTCTTCCCTGGGCGATGAAGACACGGGCTCTGAGAGGTCAGAAGCCCTGTCTTTCGCAGCGGCCTCTCTGCGCTCAGACTTCCCTGGGCTTATTGAGAGGGCTGCTAGACGGCTAGAAATAGCACTGCCCCCCCATTCCCGCCGAACCGGAAGTGGATATGATGGAGGGCGGCCCGTAATTCAGACCAAAAAGGGTGGCTGAGCCTCTGGCTCCAGCAATGCCCTCATTGGATAAATACGCGGAGGGCTCATGGGAGGCGCCTATGGAGGCGCGTTCGCCGGCCAGGGCGTATCTCCCATTTACCAGAGTGGAGGGAAGGCAACAGGGCCTCACGGAGGGAATCCCCAGGCTGGAGAGCGCCCTAGCGGCGTATCTCGTGCCGGGTTCGAGTCCCTGGCCCTCTTCCAAGAAGGCCACTCTGCCAACGCAAAAGGACCGACTCACAGCACGGTCTTTTACGTTGGGAGCCCAGGCTGTAGCAGCAGCCAATAACATTGCCCTCCTATCGGCCTCTCTGTCCCGTCTAACCACGGGTAAGACTGAGCTCGGCAGGGAGGAAGTGGAAGAGGCGGCCAGGATTTCTGGTGCTATTCTCCACCTGATGCAAGCATCGGCTGTCTGTGCGGGGAGGTCCATGGCCACTTCGGTGGCTGTGGAACGACACCTATGGTTGTCATTGACGACTATGAAGGAAGCCGATAGAGCGTCGCTCTTGAACGCCCCTTTGTCTAACGACGGACTCTTCGGAGTAGCCGTTAAGGAAGCGACGGAGCATTTCCCCAAGCTAGATGAGGAGAGGAAACAGCTGGCCAGACACCTGCCATTGGCAGGGAGAGCAGGCCACGTGACGCAGAGGCTGTCGAACCCGACCGCCCCTAGTAGAGCAGGCTCTACTGCGAGGCGGCTTGCACGGCGACAGACGGTGGCTTCGAGCAGCAGGCGAGAGGGCCCCGCCCCCCCAGCAGCACCTGAGCCCCCTGTGATACCGCCGGCGAGGGAAGTCATCAGGACGTCGACCTGGCAACCCAAGGGTAGCCAGAAGAGACGACGTACATGACGGGACGTGGGGGAGAAAATAGGAGATGGCGCGGCGACGAGGTTGACTGTTGCCCTTCTGTGAAGGGTGTTGAGGAGGATGTTCTTGCTGTTGTTGCATGTAATAAAGAGTTGGCTCCACCTGACTTTGTTACAAAAAACAGCCCTTTTTCCATAATGCATCCGAGGGCATTCGTTTTCCTTCACCCTCTCTCTCTCACCACTCTGAGTGCAGCTCAGCCCACCATGGGTGCGTTGCTGAGCGCACACATAAGGTAGGTATTAAAAAGGTATCAAGGCGCCGCCTTGTGTTACCTCATAGAGACCTCACGTTACAGACTCCTAGGAGTACTGTAGTGAGTGTCTCACATAGCAGACTGCAGTCTCAGCTAAATAATGGCATGGTGACGCGACCGCTATTCGGGGATGGCGCTCTGTCTCAGGCTAACGCCTCAGTCAGTGCAGTTCAGACCCGTGCTGCGTTCACGAAGGGCCGGAATACTACGGTTACGAGTTTAACCAACGTATTGGCGCCCCCGTTTCTCTTAGAACGCGCTGATGTTTTCTCTCCCTCTCTTGGGAGGCCCGCCTTGGGCTGTTCCACCACTTCAGTGCTGGGGAACAGCGGCGGCGAGGGCCGTCGAGGAATACAGGTCTTTCCTACTAAGTGTACCACAGCTTCGCGCTCTTCCGCTTTCTCTGCATTGCTGGGAGTGGCGGCGAAGCTGCATTCTCTCCCCCTGGCTAGACCAGGTGTTGGAGAAGGGTTATGCCACCCAATTTCATCCCGTTCAGGGGGGTGGTGGAGACGGTGATGAAAACACCCCAAAAAGTGGCCGCTCTGGTTTCAGAGATTATGGAACTTTTGGCGAAGGAGGCGGTCACAGTAGTTCCCCAGGAGCAAAGGGCTATATTCGCCCTACTTCCTGGTGCCCAAAAAGACGGGGGGAATGAGGCCGATATTGGATTTACGCATTCTCAACGAGAGCGTAGCCGTACGGCCCTTCCGAATGCTAACGACAAAACGTCCACTGGAAGGTGTCCAGAAGGGAGACTTTTGTACGAGCATAGACCTAAAGGACGCGTACTTTCATGTGCCGGTGCAGCCGCGTCACAGAAAGTTTCTGCGATTCGCCTTTCAAGGGGTGGCGTACGAGTTCACGAGGATGCCATTCGGGTACGCCCTGGCACCTCGCACGTTTTCCAAAGGTGTGGAGGCAGCATAGGAACCGTTGCGTCGTCAGGGAATAAGGCTACTAGCCTACCTAGACGACCTGCTGGTTCTCGCCCCGTCAGCAGAGCTGGCGTTCACTCACACAACACAGACAGTGATTCATCTCACACGTCTGGGGTTCGCTGTGAATTGGAAAAAGAGCGCGCCCTGGCCCAGTCATCAGATTGTCTACCTGGGGATACAGCTAGAAACTGTAATGATGAAGCTCGAATTTCGGACCCTCGAAGGGTAGCCCTGTTGCTAGCCCTGAGAAGGTTTCGTCTGAATCACACGGTAACGGCGCTGTCAGTCATGTCACTCTTGGTTCTCATGTCGTCAGCCCATTTCGTGGTTCCGCTGGGACTCCTGCGCATGCGCAGGATGCAGCGATGGTTCGCCCAACTAGGACTAGACCCAGTTTGGGAACAGTTCGGGAGAGCCGAGGTGGATCTATTCGCATCACGCATGAACGCGCATTGTCCTCTATGGTTCTCTCTGAGGGATCAGGACGAACCGCCACTGAGGAGGGACGCGTTCGCGCACCGACCGTGGCCGAGAGTTCTCCTGTATGCATTCCCACCACTGTCCTGCATTCTCCCACTGTTAGCCAGGGTGAGATCAGGCGGGCTGTCAATAATATTGGTGGCCCCCAATCGCCCAGGGGCTCCATGGTTTGCGGAGATGAGTCAGATGTTGATTGCGCCACCTTGGCCAATTCCACATCGACGTGACGCGTGGTTTCAGGCGGAGGGCTCGATAGGGCGATTGCCCATAATCGGCCAACCACTGAAGGCTTGGCTCCTGAGAGGGACAGGCTAGAGCGCCGTGGGTTATCTGATTCAGTAATCAGGACCATACAGGGTTCACGTGCCGGTTCCTCTTCCAGTGTGTATGCCAGTAAATGGAACGTATTTTCACAGTGGTGTGTCACAGAGAATGTAGACCCCATGAACTGTCGGGCTGAGAGTGTTCTCTCTTTCCTGCAGTTTATGTTTGATAAGCAGCGATCGCCCGCCACCATTAAGGTGTTTGCAGCGGCAATTTCAGCTTGTCACGAGGGGTTTGGCAGAGACACTGTCTTCAGCCACCCTCTAGAGAAACTTTTCTTATTGGGAACACGGAGGCTTAGGCCAATGTCTAGAGCCACGCTTCCTCAGTGGGATTTGGCTTTGGTACTCGAAGCGCTCTGTGAGTCGCCGTTCGAGCCATTGAATCAAATACCCCTCAAGATGCTGTCTATGAAGACAGCACTGTTGCTCGCTTTGACTACTGCTAAGCGTGTCAGTGATTTGTGTGCTCTTTCGACGAGACCCGACTGCCCTGCCACTAATGGCGATTTGAGCAGAGCGGTGTTGCGTCCTAACCCGGCATTTGTGCCGAAGGTTATTAGGAGTTCATATAGATCACAGACCGTGGAGCTGTGGGCTTTTTCTCCCCCTCCTCATGAAGAGAGGAGAGAGGAAAGGCTCCATCGCCTGTGCCCAGTGCGCGCTTTGGCGTGTTACGTTGAGCGCACAGCAGCGATTAGGTCATCGCCTCAGCTGTTTGTGTGTCATGGTGCGGCTGCACTAGGTAGACCACTTTCAAAACAGTGTCTGTCTCATTGGCTTTGTGAAGGCATTGAGACGGCGTATGAGGCAGTGGCGCGACAATTGCCTCAGGGTATAAGAGCCCACTCCACTCGTGGAGTAGCGGCTTCTACTGCCCTTTTCAGAGGAACAGGGGTAGAGGATATCTGTGCAGCGGCATCGTGGTCGTCACAGTCTCCATTTACCAGTTTCTATCTCTTGGATATGTCTTCTAACTCTTTGGCTCGGTCTGTACTCAGCGTGGCTGAGGGGAGGACTTGAGCTAAGAGAGAGGAATGCAGGACTGAGACAGGTCTCTTTCAGGTCCGCTTCTGATAGAAGGACAGATTATAGCATGACTCCTGACTGATAGGTTCAGTACAGTAGAAGGCATGTATTGATCTGCCCACCAGTGAATAACTGGGTTGAGGCGGAATGATGAGGGATAATAGTAGTAACCTTGGTTACGGTACTATTAGACCGGTCATGACAATTTTGACGGAATGTGACGTCATCTATCTGCTTGTTCAGATTAGTATGAATCATGTTCTGGGATCTGCCCACTAATCTCTGGGGTTCCATTGATTGAGTGGGGCGGGCTACCGTGTTCACAATATAGAGTGACACTTTGTGTTATTCCATTAGTGGACGGAATTGTTGTAACAGGATATTGAGGTACCATCTATCTGCTAGTACAGATTAGTATGGCCCGTATTCTGGTGATCTGCCCACTAGACATTGGTGTTGCCATTGGACTAGGTGGGGCGGGTTTGGACCGATGACGCAGTATATTGTAACTCCAGTTCTATGAGTGGAGCGGAGCCCCATAGGACTTAAGGCCCTGCCGACCCTCTCTAGTCTCGCTGAAGATAAAGGGAGGCTGATTGAGGGGAGGCATCCCCTCTTATAGGGACACCTGTACTCCTATTGGCTGCAGGTGTGTGCATAATTTTGTCTCAGGCTGTTGCTGCCTTAGGGCAGTGGGTAGACCAATAGGAGCAGAGCTCCCCTATGGGGCGGAGCTCCACTCATAGAACTGGAGTTACACTCCGGTAACTATCGATTCCACAGCCACAAAGTCAGATTCCACAGCCACAAAGTCTAAATGAGCTTTTTAGGGTTAATTTAAGGTTAGGGTTAAACATAAGGTTAAAAGTGTGGTTGAGGTAAAGGTTAGAATTAGGTTAAAAATAAAATACATTGTAGAAATGGCTGGGGTTTATGACTTTGTGGCAATTAGTGACGACCCATTTGGTCTGTCAGTTCCTACCTGCGTACGGTGATCTTCAGTATCCTATAGGATCCCTTGATGAGGATGAGGGCCTCTTGTCGTGAACCATACAGGGCTGATCCATTAATATTCACCAGCTCATCTCCCACCCTCAGCTTCTTACACTGTTCTGCCTTTCCACCCTCTTCTATCTGTAGAGAGAGAGAGAGAGAGAGAGAGAGAGAGAGAGAGAGAGAGAGAGAGAGAGAGAGAGAGAGAGAGAGAGAGAGAGAGAGAGAGAGAGAGAGAGAGAGAGAGAGAGAGAGAGAGAGAGAGAGAGAGAGAGAGAGAGAGAGAGAGAGAGAGAGATGGGGGTTTAAAAAACATGTATTTTACACACACACAGTACACACACAAGATCAAAAGTCAAACAGAGTCACCCCAAATAAACCAAAGACCATTTAGCCAGATTCTTGGTTGCTTTCAGCAATGACATGTCCTGTGTCTCTTCTGTCCCATGCAAGTCAGTTATTTCATGCTGCATCTGAAATGCACCCTAATAATTATAGTGCACTACTTTTGACCAGGGCCCATAGGTGTACCATTCAGACCCTATTCCATACATAGTGCACTACTTTTGACCAGAGCCCTAGAGAAAATAGGGTCCCATTTGGGAAGCAGACTCAGTCATTCGATTCCAGGCTGTATCACAACCGGCCGTGATTGGGAGTCCCATAGGGCGGCGCACAATTGGCCCAGCGTCGTCCGGGTTTGGCCAGGGTAGGCCGTCATTGTAAATAAGAATTTGTTCTTAACTGACTTGCCTAGTTAAATAAATGTTAAATTAAACATTCTCATCCGGTGGACATTGAAAAGGTTTCCCTCTGGTTTGGTTAGCATTAAGTATGTTAATAAAGGTAATGTTGAATATGTGGTGACTGACTGGGTCAGCATTATGGACACTACATTACCAAAAGTATGTGGACACCTGCTCGTCGAACATCTCATTCCAAAATCGTGGGCATTAATATGGAGTTGGTCCCCGCTTTGCTGCTACAACAGCCTCCACTCTTCTGGGAAGGCTTTCCACTAGATGTTGGAGAATTGCTACCAGAGCGTTAGTGAGGTCGGGCACTGATGTTGGGCGATTAGGCCTGGCTTGTAGTCGGCGTTCCAATTCATCCCAAAGGTGTTCGATGGAGTTGAGGTCAGGGCTCTGTGTAGGCCAGTCAAGTTCTTCCACACCAATCTCGACAAACCCTTTCTGTATGGACCTTGCTTTGTGCACGAGGCATTGTTATGCTGAAACAGGAAAGGGCCTTCCCCAAACTGTTGCCACATAGTTGGAAGCACAGAACCATCTAGAATGTCATTGTATGCTGTAGCGTTAAGATTTCCCGTCACTGGAACTAAGGGGCCTAGCCCGAACCATGAAAAACAGCCCCAGACCATTATTCCTCCTCCACCAAACTTTACAGTGGGCACTATGCATTGGGGCAGGTTCTGCTGGCATCCGCCAAACCCAGATTCATCCGTCGGACTGCCAGATGGTAAAGCGTGATTCATCACTCCAGATAATGCGTTTCCACTGCTCCAGAGTCCAATGGCGGCGAGCTTTACGCCACTCCAGCTGATGCTTGGCATCTTAGGCTTGTGTGCAGCTGCTCGGCCATGGAAACCCATTTCATGAATCTCCCGACGAACAGTTATTGTGCTGACGTTGCTTCCAGAGGCAGTTTGGAACTCGGTAGTGAGTGTTGCAACCGAGGACAGACCATTTTTACGCACTACATGCTTCAGCACTCAGCGGTCCCGTTCTGTGAGCTTGTGTAGCCTACCACTTCACGGCAGAGCCGTTGTTGCTCCTAGACGTTTCCACTTCACAATAACAGCACTTGACCGGGGCAACTCTAGCAGGGCAGAAATGTTACGAACTGACTTGTTGGGAAGGTGGCATCCTATGACGGTGCCACGTTGAAAGTCTCTGTGCTCTTCAGTAAGGCCTTTGTCTATGGAGATTGCATGGCTGTGTGCTCGATTTTATACACCTGTCAGCAGCGGGTGTGGCTGAAATAGCCGAATCCATTCATTTGAAGGGGTATATATTGTATGTTAATAAGGTCATGTTGGATATGTGGTGACTGTCTCTCCATCTCCATCTCCAACACACGGATCTGTTGTTATGTAGTGAATGACTGGGTTAGCAGTGTTTTCCATTTGCCTGCTGTCGGCTAAAGACTAATTTTCCACTTCATTAAATAGGCTACAACAGACAGACAGACAGACAGACAGGCACAGACAGACAGAGAGAGACAGACAGAGACAGACAGGCAGGCAGACAGACAGGCAGGCAGGCAGGCAGAGAGAGAGAGAGAGAGAGACAGAGAGCGACAGAGAGAGAGAAAGAGAGACAGAGAGAGAGAGAGAGAGAGAGAGAGAGAGAGAGAGAGAGAGAGAGAGAGAGAGAGAGAGAGAGGAGGAAAAGACAGAAAGAGACAGATGCAGTAGTTATTATGGCGCCTCCTCCTCTCTCCTCCTCTTCTTCATCTCCCCTTCCTTCCCTCATCTTTGCCTTCCACCATCACCCCTGCTGGTACAGCAGTCTACAGGCAGGCTGTGCCGGGCAGAAGGAATGAATCTCCCCTCCTCCCTCCATCTCCCCTAGTCTACAGGCTGGGTAAAAGGAATGCATGTAATGGAAATAGTAGAGGAATGATTTTATGGTTGCAATTACACACGCACACAGGACAGTAGTCTTCCCCTGGTATGGAGCCTAGAGCCTGGAGTCTGAGGACTAGCCAACACTGCCAACCCAACCGAACTATGCCCAGCCAAACACACTCTTCCTGGATTAACCGTTAACGCTGTTCATTTCCCAACAAGATATCACACAGTTTGACCAATTTGACTTGAGATTCCGACGTTTGTCCACGTTAATTCAGAATGTTAAGTTAAGATTTAAGGTTAAAGGTTAAAGGTTAAGGGATAAAACTATTCACTGGAATTGAACATGCGACCCTCTGAGCCGAGGGAAACAGCTTTACATGCACTTACCACTTAACCATGGAATGGCAGCGGTACACACACTCACTCTCTCTCCTCACACACACACTCTCCCTCTCTCCCCTCACACACTCTCTCTCTCCTCACACACACACTCACTCTCTCTCCTCACACACACACTCTCTCTCTCCTCACACACACTCTCCCTCCCTCTCTCCTCACACACTCTCTCTCTCCTCACACACACACTCTCTCTCTCTCCTCACACACACACTCTCTCTCTCCTCACACACACACTCTCTCTCTCCTCACACACACACACACACACACTCTCTCTCTCCTCACACACACACTCTCTCTCCTCACACACACACTCTCTCTCTCCTCACACACACACACACACACTCTCTCTCCTCACACACACACACACACACTCTCTCTCCTCACACACACACACACACACACACTCTCTCTCTCCTCACACACACACACACACACTCTCTCTCTCCTCACACACACACACACACTCTCTCTCTCCTCACACACACACACTCTCTCTCCTCACACACACTCTCTCTCTCCTCACACACACACACTCTCTCTCCTCACACACACACACACACACACACAGTAACAAACAAGCACCCATCTATAAACAAAGCCAACAGCTGAACAGACCTACAGTACCAGTCAAAAGTTTGGACACACCTACTCATTCCAGGGTTTTTCTTAATTTTTACTATTTTCTACATTGTCGAATAATAGTGAAGACATCAAAACTATGAAATAACACATATGGAATCATGTAGTAGCCCAAAAAGTGTTAAACAAATGAAATATATTTTATATTTGAGATTCTTCAAATAGCCACCCTTTGCCTTGATGACAGCTTTGCACACTCTTGGCATTCTTTCAACCAGCTTCACCTGGAATGCTTTTCCAACAGTCTAAGGAGTTCCCACATATGCTGAGCACTTGTTGGCTGCTTTTCCTTCACTCTGCGGTCCGACTCATCCCAAACCATCTCAATTGAGTGGAGGTCGGGGGATTGTGGAGGCCAGGTCATCTGATGCAGCACTCCATCACTCTCCTTCTTGGTAAAATAGCCCTTACACAGCCTGGAGGTGTGTTGGGTCATTGTCCTGTTGAAAAACAAATGATAGTCCCACTAAGCCCAAACCAGATGGGATGGCATATCACTGCAGAATGCTGTGGTAGCCATGCTGGTTAAGTGTGCCTTGAATTCTAAATAAATCACAGACAGTGTTACCAGCAAATCACCCCCACACCATAACACCTCCTCCTCCATGCTTCACGGTGGGAAATACACATGCAGAGATTATCCGTTCACCCACACCGCGTCTCACAAAAACATGGCAGTTGGAACCAAAAATCTCCAATTTGGATTCCAGACCAAAGGACACATTTCCACCGGTCTAATGTCCATTGCTCATGTTTCTTGGCCTAAGCAAGTCTCTTCTTCCTATTGGTGTCTTTTAGTAGTGGTTTCTTTGCAGCAATTCGACCATGAAGGCTTGATTCAAACAGTCCCCTCTGAACAGTTGATGTTGAGATGTGTCTGTGACTTGAACTCTGTGAAGCATTTATTTGGGCTGCAATTTCTGAGGCTGGTAGCTCTAATGAACGTATCCTCTGCAGCAGAGGTAACTCTGGGTCTTCCATTCCTGTGGCGGTCCATCGCTTGATGGTTTTTGCGACTGCACTTGAATAAAGTTTAAAAGTTCTTGAAATGTTCCGTATTGACTGACCTTCATATCTTAAAGTAATGATGGACTGTTGTTTCTCTTTGCTTATTTGAGCTGTTCTTGCCATAATATGGACTTGGTCTTTTACCAAATAGGGCTATCTTCTGTATACCCCCCCTACCTTGTCACAACACAACTGATTGGCTCAAACGCATTAAGAAGGAAATACATTTCACAAATGAACTTAACAAGGCACACCTGTTAATTGAAATGGATTCCAGGTGACTACCTCATGAAGCTGGTTGAGAGAATGCCAAGAGTGTGCAAAGCTGTCATAAAGGCAAAGGGTGGCTATTTGAAGAATCTCAAATGTAAAATATATTTGATTAAAGTGACCAGTGTTCCATGTCCTCTAACTTTTTTGGTTACTACATGATTCCATATGTGTTATTACATAGTTTATGTCTTCACTATTATTTTACAATGTAAAAAAAAATTTTTATAAAGAAAAAGGTGTGTCCAAACTTTCGACTGGTACTGTATATTACTCTCGATGTTTGTTTGTAGGTGAAGTACACACTGTCTACCACAGGTATTGCATAGGTTGGTTAAGTTTAACATCATTCGTTGACACTGGAGTGATTCAAGTGCAATACCTCTTGTGGGATGACATTTACAGTGGCTTGCGAAAGTATTCACCCCCCTTGGCATTTTTCCTATTTTGTTGCCTTACAACCTGGAATTAAAATTGATTTTTGGGGGGGGGTTGTATCATTTGATTTACACAACAGGCCTACCACTTTGAAGATGCAAAATATTTGTTATTGTGAAACCAACAAGAAATAAGACAAAAAAAACAGAAAACTTGAGCGTGCATAACTATTCACGCCCCCGGTGTACAGCAATCTTTAAGTCATACCACAGATTCTCAATTGGATTGAGGTCTGGGCTTTGACTAGGCCATTCCAAGACATTTGAAATGTTTCCCATTAAACCACTTGAGTGTTAATTTAGCAGTATGCTTAGGGTCATTGTCCTGCTGGAAGGTGAACCTCCGACCCAGTCTCAAATCTCTGGAAGACTGAAACAGGTTTCCCTCTGGAATTTCCCTGTATTTAGCGCCATCAATTCTGACCAGTTTCCCAATCCCTGCTGATGAAAAACATCCCACAGCATGATGCTGTCACCACCATGCTTCACTGTGGGGATGGTGTTCTCGGAGTGATGAGAGGTGTTGGGTTTGCGCCAGACATAGCGTTTTCCTTGAAGGCCAGAAAGCTCAATTTTAGTCTCATCTGACCAGAGTACCTTCTTTCATATGCTTAGGAGTCTCCCACATGCCTTTTGGCGAACCCCAAACGTGTTTGCTAATTTTTTTTTTAAGCAATGTCTTTTTTCTGGCCACTCTTCTGTAAAGCCCAGCTCTGTGGAGTGTACGGCTTAAAGTGGTCCTATGGACAGATACTCCAATCTCCGCTGTGGAGCTTTGCAGCTCCATCAGGGTTATCTTTGGTCTCTTTGTTGCCTCTCTGATTAATGCCCTCCTTGCCTGGTCCGTGGGTTTTGGTGGTCGGCCCTCTCTTGGCAGGTTTGTTGTGGTGCCATATTCTTTCCATTTTTTAATAATGGATTTAATTGTGCTCTGTGGGATATTTTTTTTATAACCCAACCCTGATCTGTACTTCTCCACAACTTTGTCCCTGACCTGTTTGGAGAGCTCCTTGGTCTTCATGGTGCCGCTTGCTTGGTGGTGCCCCTTGCTTAGTGGTGTTGCAGACTCTTGGGCCTTTCAGAACAGGTGTATATATACTGAGATCATGTGACAGATCATGTGACACTTAGATTGCACACAGGTGGACTTTATTTAACAAATTATGTGACTTCTGAAGGTAATTGGTTGCACCAGATCTTATTTAGGGGCTTCATAGCAAAGGGGGTGAATACATATGCACGCACCACTTTTCCGTTATTAATTTTTTAGAATTCATTTCACCAATTTGGACTATTTTGTGTATGTCCATTACATGACATCCAAATAAAAATCAATTTAAATTACAGGTTGTAACGCAACAAAATAGGAAAAACGCCAAGGGGGATGAATACTTTTGCAAAGCACTGTACTGTGTGTGCATGTGTGTGTGCGTGATTGTGTATGTGTGTGCGTAAGTATGATTGTGTGCGTGTGTGTGTGTGTAGAGGGCAGTGCCATGGTGACAGATGCCCATGCAGGGTGAGGTCATGCTAGGCTGAGGAGGAGAGAAGAATGCCCTCTCTGTGTCAAACACACACGGTCCCCATCGGTTCGCAGGCTATGAGGTCACCCATCAACACTCTATTAATAAACGTGTGTCTGTGTGTGTGTGTGTGAGAATAATTAACAGTAGACAGAGCATGCAGCCCAGACTGTCTGTATGTGTGAACACCACGTGTCTCTGTCCCAGTATGCAGTCTTTTCCATTTAGGTTGAGGTGACGACTAGGCTATATATATGTTCTCTGAAAGCCACATTATAGACCAGTGGTTTTGAAAACCTCTCCTCAGGGACCACCAGACGTTTCACCATGTTGTTGTAGCCCTGAACTAACTCACCTGATTCAACTAGTCAAGGGCTTGGAGATTAGTTGACAAGTTGAATCAGGCGCTAGCTGTGGAATAGTTCAAATACATGGAACGACTGGGGTCACCGAGGGGAGGTTTCTGGGGGTCACCGAGGGGTGGTTTCTAAGGATCACCGAGGGGAGGTTTCTGGGGGTCACCGAGGGGAGGTTTCTGGGGGTCACCGAGGGGAGGTTTCTGGGGGTCACCGAGGGGAGGTTTCTGGGGGTCACCGAGGGGAGGTTTCTGGGGGTCACCGAGGAGGGGTTTCTGGGGGTCACCGAGGAGGGGTTTGAGAACCAATGCTTGGCCTAGAGACAATGAGACTGATTTAGTTCCCAGGTTAACAGGTTTTGGAAGTCCAGGTCGGAAAACTGGACAACAACCGGAAGCATGGAGGTCGGAATTGGAAAAGTGTGGCACTCAGCAGATGAGGAGTTGAGCCCACGCTGAGGAACACAAACACGCCTTTATTTTTGTAGCCAAGATGTTTCCACAGAAAGGTGTGTCACCGCTACCCTCAACTTCTCCTTCCTCATGGAACATTGTGATCATGAGTGAGTGTGTGTGTGTGTGTGCCCCCACGCACGTGTGTGTGTGTGTGTGTGTGCTTGTATGCGTGTTATAAATCATCCTAAACAGCAACAATCACTAGGCTTATTTTTTCCATAGCAACAGTCTATTCCATAGCCAAGCTAAAAGTGTTTAAATAGTCAGTTTGAGTGTAATTTAACGTCACCTAAACAGAGCTAAATGAGACAGAAAAGAAACAGACAGAACTCAACTCTGGCGTCTACAAGTCTGTTAGCATTCAATCAGTCTGACTGTCTTCATGATCCAGACATGGTTTGACCTGACTGTCTTCATAGTTTGACCTGACTGTCTTCATAGTTTGACCTGACTGTCTTCATAGTTTGACCTGACTGTCTTCATGGTTTGACCTGACTGTCTTCATAGTTTGACCTGACTGTCTTCATAGTTTGACCTGACTGTCTTCATGGTTTGACCTGACTGTCTTCATGGTTTGACCTGACTGTCTTCATGGTTTGACCTGACTGTCTTCATAGTTTGACCTGACTGTCTTCATAGTTTGACCTGACTGTCTTCATAGTTTGACCTGACTGTCTTCATGGTTTGACCTGACTGTCTTCATAGTTTGACCTGACTGTCTTCATGGTTTGACCTGACTGTCTTCATGGTTTGACCTGACTGTCTTCATAGTTTGACCTGACTGTCTTCATGGTTTGACCTGACTGTCTTCATGGTTTGACCTGACTGTCTTCATGGTTTGACCTGACTGTCTTCATAGTTTGACCTGACTGTCTTCATGGTTTGACCTGACTGTCTTCATGGTTTGACCTGACTGTCTTCATAGTTTGACCTGACTGTCTTCATGGTTTGACCTGACTGTCTTCATGGTTTGACCTGACTGTCTTCATGGTTTGACCTGACTGTCTTCATGGTTTGACCTGACTGTCTTCATGATCCAGACATGGTTTGACCTGACTGTCTTCATGATCCAGACATGGTTTGACCTGACTGTCTTCATGATCCAGACATGGTTTGACCTGACTGTCTTCATGATCCAGACATGGTTTGACCTGACTGTCTTCATGATCCAGACATAGTTTGACCTGACTGTCTTCATAGTTTGACCTGACTGTCTTCATGATCCAGACATGGTTTGACCTGACTGTCTTCATGATCCAGACATGGTTTGACCTGACTGTCTTCATGGTTTGACCTGACTGTCTTCATAGTTTGACCTGACTGTCTTCATAGTTTGACCTGACTGTCTTCATAGTTTGACCTGACTGTCTTCATAGTTTGACCTGACTGTCTTCATGGTTTGACCTGACTGTCTTCATGGTTTGACCTGACTGTCTTCATGGTTTGACCTGACTGTCTTCATAGTTTGACCTGACTGTCTTCATGGTTTGACCTGACTGTCTTCATGGTTTGACCTGACTGTCTTCATGGTTTGACCTGACTGTCTTCATAGTTTGACCTGACTGTCTTCATGGTTTGACCTGACTGTCTTCATGGTTTGACCTGACTGTCTTCATAGTTTGACCTGACTGTCTTCATGGTTTGACCTGACTGTCTTCATGGTTTGACCTGACTGTCTTCATGGTTTGACCTGACTGTCTTCATGGTTTGACCTGACTGTCTTCATGATCCAGACATGGTTTGACCTGACTGTCTTCATGATCCAGACATGGTTTGACCTGACTGTCTTCATGATCCAGACATGGTTTGACCTGACTGTCTTCATGATCCAGACATGGTTTGACCTGACTGTCTTCATGATCCAGACATGGTTTGACCTGACTGTCTTCATGATCCAGACATAGTTTGACCTGACTGTCTTCATAGTTTGACCTGACTGTCTTCATGATCCAGACATGGTTTGACCTGACTGTTTTCATGATCCAGACATGGTTTGACCTGACTGTCTTCATGATCCAGAAATAGTTTGACCTGACTGTCTTCATGGTTTGACCTGACTGTCTTCATGGTTTGACCTGACTGTCTTCATGGTTTGACCTGACTGTCTTCATGGTTTGACCTGACTGTCTTCATGGTTTGACCTGACTGTCTTCATGGTTTGACCTGACTGTCTTCATGATCCAGACATGGTTTGACCTGACTGTTTTCATGATCCAGACATGGTTTAACTCTACTCAGAGTTTTCCCAGGTGTGTGTTGGAACGTTTCACTTTGCACTTTACCCCACTACCACACACCCATCTCTCTCTCTCTCTCTCTCTCTCACACACACACACACACTTCCCCATGGCCTGCTCCTCAACCTCTGACCTCCAGTCTCAAAGTAAAACAGTAAAAATAAAGAAAAACCCTTGAATGAGTAGGTGTGTCCAAACATTTGACTGGTAGTGTATTTATGTATGTATATACATACATATATACATACAGTGAGGGAAAAAAGTATTTGATCCCCTGCTGATTTTGTACGTTTGCCCACTGACAAAGAAATGATCAGTCTATAATTTTAATGGTAGGTTTATTTGAACAGTGAGAGACAGAATAACAACAAAAAAATCCAGAAAAACGCATGTCAAAAATGTTATAAATTGATTTGCAATCAGAAAGATTTCTGGCTTCCAGGTGTCTTTTATACAGGTAACGAGCTGAGATTAGGAGCACACTCTTAAAGGGAGTGCTCCTAATCTCAGCTTGTTACCTGTATAAAAGACACCTGTCCACAGAAGCAATCAATCAATCAGATTCCAAACTCTCCACCATGGCCAAGACCAAAGAGCTCTCCAAGGATGTCAGGGACAATATTGTAGACCTACACAAGGCTGGAATGGGCTACAAGACCATCGCCAAGCAGCTTGGTGAGAAGGTGACAACAGTTGGTGCGATTATTCGCAAACGGAAGAAACACAAAAGAACTGTCAATCTCCCTCGGCCTGGGGCTCCAAGCAAGATCTCACCTCGTGGAGTTGCAATGATCATGAGAACGGTGAGAAATCAGCCCAGAACTACACGGGAGGATCTTGTCAATGATCTCAAGGCAGCTGGGACCATAGTCACCAAGAAAACAATTGGTAACACACTACGCCGTGAAGGACTGAAATCCTGCAGCGCCCGCAAGGTCCCCCTGCTCAAGAAAGCACATATACATGCCCGTCTGAAGTTTGCCAATGAACATCTGAATGATTCAGAGAACTGGGTGAAAGTGTTGTGGTCAGATGAGACCAAAATCGAGCTCTTTGGCATCAACTCAACTCGCCATGTTTGGAGGAGGAGGAATGCTGCCTATGACCCCAAGAACACCATCCCCACCGTCAAACATGGAGGTGGAAACATTATGCTTTGGGGGTGTTTTTCTGCTAAGGGGACATGACAACTTCACTGCATCAAAGGGACGATGGACGGGGCCATGTACCGTCAAATCTTGGGTGAGATCCTCCTTCCCTCAGCCAGCGCATTGAAAATGGGTCGTGGATGGGTATTCCAGCATGACAATGACCCAAAACACACGGCCAAGGCAACAAAGGAGTGGCTCAAGAAGAAGCACATTAAGGTCCTGGAGTGGCCTAGCCAGTCTCCAGACCTTAATCCCATAGAAAATCTGTGGAGTGAGCTGAAGGTTCGAGTTGCCAAACGTCAGCCTCGAAACCTTAATGACTTGGAGAAGATCTGCATAGAGGAGTGGGACAAAATCCCTCCTGAGATGTGTGCAAACCTGGTGGCCAACTACAAGAAACGTCTGAACTCTGTGATTGCCAACAAGGGTTTTGCCACCAAGTACTAAGTCATGTTTTGCAGAGGGGTCAAATATTTATTTCCCTCATTAAAATGCAAATCAATTTATAACTTTTTTACATGCGTTTTTCTGGATTTTTTTGTTGTTATTCTGTCTCTCACTGTTCAAATAAACCTACCATTAAAATTATAGACTGATCATTTCTTTGTCAGTGGGCAAATGTACAAAATCAGCAGGGGATCAAATACTTTTTTCCCTCACTGTATATATATATATGTATGTACACTGTATGTTGCATGAATTCACAATGGAAATACAATTTCAGACATTTTTAACATATATTTTGCTCTGCAAGCACTGAGAGGGTATTCTCCGCTGCTGGCCTGCTCTCCAGGCACCATCACATGAGCCTGAAGCCACAGACTCTGTCCAAACTCTAAAAGTGAATTCAAGACTGAGCCTAATAAGGCATTTTTCATTTCATTTTTATTTCATTCTAAGTAAGTCACAGCCTATATGCGCAATTTATAGATTATAATGATTTAATACAACTAAATGTTGTTTAAATGCTGAGCGCTTAATGTCCCTGGACTCCCTACCAGCCTAGTGTGTCGCACTCACAAATGTTTCACAATGCATTTCTTTGTAGAGTATAACCTTGAAATAATATAGCCTAAATAATTCATTTTCGTTCCTTCTTAGGCTCCCTGTCTGGCTCCTGACCTATTTAAAGTGTTTATATGCTGTTTAATACGACATGTAGCCTATTTGAAATGATGAGCACTTCTTACAGTCACCTTTTCATGTTGTTTATTAAAGTTATGTTCATTCAAATCTTATGGTTTGGTTTCAATACTTCAAAACCAAATGGTAGGTCAAGGTAGTTGCAAAAATAGATGGGTGTTGGTTAATTGGTGATTTTAATGAATGGAGCGAATTTGTGAGTGTTGGAAAGGACATGGAGTGCCTGTGCGCAAGTCGCTCTGTGAGCGATGAGCTGGATTTCCAACCCCTCAACTCTGCATGTTGGTCACTCAACATGCTCTGACACATGGTCACTCAACATGCTATGACACATGGTCACTCAACATGCTCTGACACATGGTCATGGTTGTGTGTAAATTTACACACACACACACACACACACACACACACACAAGAAAAACTTCATATTTAAAATCATGAAAATGATCAGAGAGGTTGAGGGAGTTCAGGAGTAAAAACAAACAAAATTGACTGTGTCCATAAAATGTACAGTTGAAGTCGGAAGTTTACATACACTTAGGTTGGAGTCATTAAAACTCATTTTTCAACCACTCCACAAATTTCTTGTTAACAAACTATAGTTTTGGCAAGTCGGTTAGGACATCTACTTTGTGCATGACACAAGTAATTTTTCCAACAATTGTTTACAGACAGATTATTTCACTTATAATTCACTGTATCAAAATTCCAGTGGGTCAGAAGTTAACTGTGCCATATAATTATTGAAAAATTGACTGTGTCCATAAAATGTAGATAGTAAGTATAAGCTGGAAGTAGAGGCCTAAGCATTGTTGTTCACTAGTTTCCTCCAAGTAGGGAAAGGGTGGTGGGGTTGGAAAGTAATAAAGGGGAATATACAGTGGGGAGAACAAGTATTTGATACACTGCCGATTTTGCAGGTTTTCCTACTTACAAAGCATGTAGAGGTCTGTCATTTTTATCATAGGTACACTTCAACTGTGAGAGACGGAATCTAAAACAAAAATCCAGAAAATCACATTGTATGATTTTGAAGTAATTCATTTGCATTTTATTGCATGACATAAGTATTTGATACATCAGAAAAGCAGAACTTAATATTTGGTACAGAAACCTTTGTTTGCAATTACAGAGATCATACGTTTCCTGTAGGTCTTGACCAGATTTGCACACACTGCAGCAGGGATTTTGGCCCACTCCTCCATACAGACCTTCTCCAGATGCTTCAGGTTTCGGGGCTGTCGCTGGGCAATACGGACTTTCAGCTCCCTCCAAAGATTTTCTATTGGGTTCAGGTCTGGAGACTGGCTAGGCCACTCCAGGACCTTGAGATGCTTCTTACGGAGCCACTCCTTAGTTGCCCTGGCTGTATGTTTCGGGTCGTTGTCATGCTGGAAGACCCAGCCACGACCCATCTTCAATGCTCTTACTGAGGGAAGGAGGTTGTTGGCCAAGATCTCGCGATACATGGCCCCATCCATCCTCCCCTCAATACGGTGCAGTCGTCCTGTCCCCTTTGCAGAAAAGCATCCCCAAAGAATGATGTTTCCACCTCCATGCTTCACGGTTGGGATGGTGTTCTTGGGGTTGTGCTCATCCTTCTTCTTCCTCCAAACACGGCGAGTGGAGTTTAGACCAAAAAGCTCTATTTTTGTCTCATCAGACCACATGACCTTCTCCCATTCCTCCTCTGGATCATCCAGATGGTCATTGGCAAACTTCAGACGGGCCTGGACATGCGCTGGCTTGAGCAGGGGGACCTTGCGTGCGCTGCAGGATGTGGTCCTCTGTAGCTCAGCTGGTAGAGCACGGCTCTTGTAACGCCAAGGTAGTGGGTTCGATCCCCGGGACCACCCATACACAAAAAAATGTATGCACGCATGACTGTAAGTCACTTTGGATAAAAGCGTCTGCTAAATGGCATATTATTATTATTATTATTTAATCCATGACGGCGTAGTGTGTTACTAATGGTTTTCTTTGAGACTGTGGTCCCAGCTCTCTTCAGGTCATTGACCAGGTCCTGCCGTGTAGTTCTGGGCTGATCCCTCACCTTCCTCATGATCATTGATGCCCCACGAGGTGAGATCTTGCATGGAGCCCCAGACCGAGGGTGATTGACCGTCATCTTGAACTTCTTCCATTTTCTAATAATTGCGCCAACAGTTGTTGCCTTCTCACCAAGCTGCTTGCCTATTGTCCTGTAGCCCATCCCAGCCTTGTGCAGGTCTACAATTTTATCCCTAATATCCTTACACAGCTTTCTGGTCTTGGCAATTGTGGAGGTTGGAGTCTGTTTGATTGAGTGTGTGGACAGGTGTCTTTTATACAGGTAACGAGTTCAAACAGGTGCAGTTAATACAGGTAATGAGTGGAGAACAGGAGGGCTTCTTAAAGAAAAACTAACAGGTCTGTGAGAACCGGAATTCTTACTGGTTGGTAGGTGATCAAATACTTATGGCATGCAATAAAATGCAAATTAATTACTTAAAAATCATACAATGTGATTTTCTGGATTTTCTGAAAATTACAGACCTCTACATGCTTTGTAAGTAGGAAAACCTGCAAAATCGGCAGTGTATCAAATACTTGTTCTCCCCACTGTATATATTTTTTAAAGCATATGTACAGTGGGGAAAAAAAGTATTTAGTCAGCCACCAATTGTGCACGTTCTCCCACTTAAAAAGATGAGAGAGGCCTGTACATTTCATCATATGTACACGTCAACTATGACAGACAAAATGAGGGAAAAAAATCCAGAAAATCACATTGTAGGATTTTTAATGAATTTATTTGCAAATTATGGTGGAAAATAAGTATTTGGTCAATAACAAAAGTTTCTCAATACTTTGTTATATACCCTTTGTTGGCAATGACACAGGTCAAACGTTTTCTGTAAGTCTTCACAAGGTTTTCACACACTGTTGCTGGTATTTTGGCCCATTCCTCCATGCAGATCTCCTCTAGAGCAGTGATGTTTTGGGGCTGTCGCTGGGCAACACTGACTTTCAACTCCCTCCAAAGATTTTCTATGGGGTTGAGATCTGGAGACTGGCTAGGCCACTCCAGGACCTTGAAATGCTTCTTACGAAGCCACTCCTTCGTTGCCCGGGCGGTGTGTTTGGGATCATTGTCATGCTGAAAGACCCAGCCACGTTTCATCTTCAATGCCCTTGCTGATGGAAGGAGGTTTTCACTCAAAATCTCACGATACATGGCCCCATTCATTCTTTCCTTTACACGGATCAGTCGTCCTGGTCCCTTTGCAGAAAAACAGCCCCAAAGGATGATGTTTCCACCCCCATGCTTCACAGTAGGTATGGTGTTCTTTGGATGCAACTCAGCATTCTTTGTCCTCCAAACACGACGAGTTGAGTGTTTACCAAAAAGTTATATTTTGGTTTCATCTGACCATATGACATTCTCCCAATCCTCTTCTGGATCATCCAAATGCACTCTAGCAAACTTCAGACGGGCCTGGACATGTACTGGCTTAAGCAGGGGGACACGTCTTGCACTGCAGGATTTGAGTCCCTGGCGGTGTAGTGTGTTACTGATGGTAGGCTTTGTTACTTTGGTCCCAGCTCTCTGCAGGTCATTCACTAGGTCCCCCCGTGTGGTTCTGGGATTTTTGCTCACCGTTCTTGTGATCATTTTGACCCCACGGGGTGAGATCTTGCGTGGAGCCCCAGATCGAGGGAGATTATCAGTGGTCTTGTATGTCTTCCATTTCCTAATAATTGCTCCCACAGTTGATTTCTTCAAACCAAGCTGCTTACCTATTGCAGATTCAGTCTTCCCAGCCTGGTGCAGGTCTACAATTTTGTTTCTGGTGTCCTTTGACAGCTCTTTGGTCTTGGCCATAGTGGAGTTTGGAGTGTGACTGTTTGAGGTTGTGGACAGGTGTCTTTTATACTGATAGCAAGTTGAAACAGGTGCCATTAATACAGGTAACGAGTGGAGGACAGAGGAGCCTCTTAAAGAAGAAGTTACAGGTCTGTGAGAGCCAGAAATCTTGCTTGTTTGTAGGTGACCAAATACTTATTTTCCACCATCATTTGCAAATAAATTCATTAAAAATCCTACAATGTGATTTTCTGGATTTTCTTTCCTCAATTTGTCTGTCATAATTGACGTGTACCTATGATGAAAATTACAGGCCTCTCTCATCTTTTTAAGTGGGAGAACTTGCACAATTGGTGGCTGACTAAATACTTTTTTTCCCCACTGTATGTATGTATGTATGTATATATATTATTTATTTTATTTTATTTTTTTTACATGGGGGATTGGAAGTGATGCAGACAATTACATTGATGGAAGTTACAATCTATCTGCAATATTAAGCTGATCTACCCCCTTAAAAAAATATAAAATAGAATAAAACATAAAAATAAAAGTTGACTATGCCTTTAAACAGCTTGGAAAATTCCAGAAAATGATGTCATGGCTTTAGAAGCTTCTAATAGGCTAATTGACATAATTTGAATCAATTGGAGGTGTACCTGTGGATGTATTTCAAGGCCTACCTTCAAACTCAATGCCTCTTTGCTTGACATCATAGGAAAATCAAAAGAAAATCAGCCAAGACCTCAGAAAAAACAATTGTAGACCTCCACAAGTCTGGTTCATCCTTGGGAGCAATTTCCAAAACGCCTGAAGGTACCACGTTCATCTGTACAAACAATAGTAGCACAGATTTGTGCCTACGCATGATTGATAAATGAGGCCCCTGGAGTCTGGAGCCTCGATATGGATCACTGACACACTTGGACCCATTTCAATGGATTCTTATCAAATGGCACCAAATTCCCTATATAGTGCGCTACTTTTGACCAGAGCCTTAAGTTGTGCACTGAAACAGAATAAGGTTCCATTAAGGCTGCAGAACCCAGTTTAATATCAGAGTGGGTGAAAATACTGTCATTAGCTAGTTAGGAGGAGTGGAGCGAGAGAGAAAGGAGGAGAGAGGGAGAGAGAAAGGAGGAGGAGAGGAGCGAGAGAGAAAGGAGGAGGAGAGAGGGAGAGAGAAAGGAGGAGGAGTGGAGCGAGAGAGACAGGAGGAGGAGTGGAGCGAGAGAGAAAGGAGGAGGAGAGGAGCGAGAGAGAAAGGAGGAGGAGAGGAGCGAGAGAGAAAGGAGGAGGAGAGGAGCGAGAGAGAAAGGAGGAGGAGAGAGGGAGAGAGAAAGGAGGAGGAGAGAGGGAGAGAGACAGGAGGAGGAGGAGTGGAGCGAGAGACAGGAGGAGGAGTGGAGCGAGAGAGAAAGGAGGAGGAGAGAGGGAGAGAGACAGGAGGAGGAGTGGAGCGAGAGAGAAAGGAGGAGGAGAGAGGGAGAGAGAAAGGAGGAGGAGAGAGGGAGAGAGACAGGAGGAGGAGTGGAGCGAGAGAAAGGAGGAGGACAGAGCGAGAGAGAAAGGAGGAGGAGAGAGGGAGAGAGAAAGGAGGAGGAGAGAGGGAGAGAGAAAGGAGGAGGAGAGAGGGAGAGAGAAAGGAGGATGAGTGGAGCGAGAGAGAAAGGAGGAGGAGAGAGGGAGAGAGAAAGGAGGAGGAGAGAGGGAGAGAGAAAGGAGGAGGAGTGGAGCGAGAGAAAGGAGGAGAGAGCGAGAGAGAAAGGAGGAGGAGAGAGGGAGAGAGACAGGAGGAGGAGTGGAGCGAGAGAAAGGAGGAGGACAGAGCGAGAGAGAAAGGAGGAGGAGAGAGGGAGAGAGAAAGGAGGAGGAGAGAGGGAGAGAGAAAGGAGGATGAGAGAGAAAGGAGGGGGAGAGAGAAAGGAGGGGGAGAGAGAAAGGAGGAGGAGAGAGGGAGAGAGAAAGGAGGAGGAGAGAGGGAGAGAGACAAAAACAACTTGCTGAGAACACAGATAAGAAAATTAATTATTTCTAAAAATGAAGAAGACAAATGGAAACAGGGAGACTTCCTGTGTGGAACCGTGTGTGTTTTGTTTAAGAGAGGAGGAATGCTTCTCTGTGGAAAGTTTTTACATTCCTCTTTCTGTTTGCCTCTGGTGGACTGACCACACACACACCACACTCACCACTCCAACCGGCATACAGACTCCCCCTTGATATCACACACACTCTACTATTACAGTCTGGCCCTTTACATTACATCTCTTCTCTCTCTCACTCCAAAGAATACAGTCATTCATCAAACCAATTAAACCATCACCCTCTAGTGCACTACTTTGACCTGCTCCATGTAAGGAGGGTGCCATTTGGGATGCAACCCTCGAGTCCAGTACAGTCTCCGCTAAGCCAATAGAAACTCACCGTTGGACCCCGTTAGCCTTTCTCTCATAGCCCTCTGTGGTGTTTAAGCTAAATACAAAACTCAAAATCTGCTGCTGTGTCCCCCAGATGGCACCCTATTCACTATATAGTGCACTACTTTCGACCTACGGGCCCTTGTCAAAACTAGTGCACTATATAGGGAATAGGCTGCCATTTGGGACACAACTCTTCATCCGCCTCACTGGCTGCCAACTGGTCCCATCGCTCACAGCTAGGAAGGAATTCTCTTTTTTCATCTGTAGACTGACATCATAGATCATAGAAAGGTCTATGAGAGACACACAATATGTCAACATCTTCATTTCTATATTAGAGTACGTAGGGCAGTGTACGATATCATCACGATACTTTGGTGCCGATATGTATTACGATTCTCACGATTCTATATGTATTACGATTCGATCCTGCGATTTTATTGCGATGATGGTGTTCCAAACATCTCCTGCAGAGAGACAAGAGAGAGCATGAGAAAATTAGTTTTTATCAGTCAGGGAAATAAATAGCATGTTGGCTCACGATTTCAAAAGAAGATGGAGAACAAGCTATATGATCCAAAATACCATCATTTTGGAGCAGGTACAGCCGTTGAAGTATCGATATAATATTGTCCCCCCCAAAAAAATGAAGATATGTAATTGTCTATTTTTCACCTGATCAGTACTAGTAGTTAAAGGTTTGCAAGAAGTATGTTTTCCCTGTTTCCAGTTTGAATTTTGAAATCTGTGTCGTTACATATTGATGAATAGAACTCAACCTTACTTTAAACCACTTGAGGTATGAAAATACTCAAAGTTTGATTTGGGAGTAAACCTTACCTTTAAAATATGCACAACAAATTGATGGATGAAGCCATCAAACTCAAAAGACTAATTGACACACAACTGAAGCACCAGCAGAGAATGAACATCCTACCAAACTCAGACCCTCACAGCTATCACCAACAAAGCCATTCTAGGATCAGCTTCCATTCCCCCTATCCTAACCTTAAACATTAGTAGGGAAAATGCTAAACTGACCCCAGATCAGTGTCTAGGGGGCAATTTCATCCCTACTCCGGTTGGTGAATATGGTCCTGATTAGATCTGGTGTTCAGGCTGGACAATAGACCAAGTCAGGAGGTCTCGGACCTAGCGGTCAAAAGCCACACGAAGATTGATCAATCAGTGTCAGAATTGAGGAAAAGAAGGGTGTGTGTGTGTGTGTGTGTGTGTGTGTGTGTGTGTGTGTGTGTGTGTGTGTGTGTTGGGGGGAGGGGCCCAACCAATTTCATGACATGCACACACGAATCAAGCAATGGTGAACCGTTTAACCTGATAATGTGTGTCAAACGACCTTGCCCACTTCACCAAAACCAACCTCTCTCTCTCTCTCCCCCGCTCTCCCTCTCCCTGGAAAGATAAGGTTCTTTGGTGGGGGTTTCTCAACTGGACGCGTTCAAACACTGGCTGAAACGTCAGATGTGTGTTACGTGGGAGTGTGTAACTTGAGAGAGGAGTGCGTGTGTGTGTGTGTATGTGTGTGAATCAGAGGCCACACCACGGCAACCTCGCCAAATGGTCAGCCCTTTCGCTTGTCCATACATTTAACACATTTTTAAATGACCTGCCATCTTCACCTGATGAAGTCCACAGAAGACAGAGCGATAGAGAGAGCGATGCAGAGAGAAATAGAGTGAGAGCGAGGGGATAGAGACAGAGAGAGGAGAGAGAGAGAGGTTTGCTTAACCGTGTTGCTACCTGGGATCCAGAACCACTCCCCCCCCCCCCCCCCCACTCACTCCCAGCTAGTTATAGTATTATCTTCTATCTCTCCTCTCCATCACTAAGCAACCAGCCAAACACACATTCCATCAGACAGCAACCACACCAACCCCCCTTCTTTCTCTCCCTCCCTCACTTTTCTCCCACTCTTTCAGGCCCACCAGCTCCCATCTCATTCTCTCTCCCTCCCTCCCAGGCCCCTTCAGCCCCTAGTTACACACAGCAGAACAAATGTCTCTCTCCACAATAATGTCCAATCAGCGCCAAGAATCTTGTTCTTAGATCTGGATAAAAACGCAAACTATAATTAAATGTCAAGCACCAACTAAATGTTAACTCTCTCAACAGCCTAACTATAATTAATGACCCATCTTAAACATCAGATTAAAACATTCAATGCTCGATGTGTAAGACAAAACCGTCCCCACTCCACCGCAAATTCCCCAATTCCCTACTTGTTCCTAAAAACATTGGTTCCTACTCACTACTTCGACTGTTTTATTTTTCTGGATTATGTGTGTATTGTTTTGTATTGCTAGGTATTTCATTTATTAGGTATCACTGCACTGTTGGAGCTAGAAACACAAGCATTTAGCTACACTTGCGATTACATCTCTAAATCTGTGTATGCAACCAATAACCTTTGATTTGATTTGATTCATTTAAAGTGGAGGAGAGGAAAGAAAGTATGACTAGTTTACGCCGAGTGTGTGTGTGCGCGCATATATGTATGTGTTTATGTGTGTGTTTTACCAGTGACGCCACTGCTTGAGAACGAGGGACTGCTATGAAACGAAATACGTTTGCATACCCAGGAAAGGGGTGAAGGAATGGAGGAGAGAGAGAGAGAGAGAGAAAGAGAGAGAGAAAGAGTAGTGCTGGAAAAAGAAGGAAAGAACACAGAATATAAAAGAGGTATTTGTCCGTTTTTCCAGAGGACCCATGTGGACACCCCCACACCACATTGAGCTCTGGTATCGAGGCTTTACTGTGCTTTTTGTGGTTAAGGCATGATAACACTGGACAAAACTGTAAACACGCACGCACGCACACACGCACACACACTGTAAACACATGCGCACACACACACACGCATACACACAAACAAAGGAACAAACTGTAAAACACACAAACAAAAAACACACATGATTGTCCTTACATAACATAAAGGAAATTACATATCATTCTCATAATTACATTTAAAAAAGGTTGTTGTGGTTTTGGGAGCGTTGTAAAATACGATTAAAAACAGGACACGGCCCATGCGCTTACAGAATGGAGCTCTGTGGGCGGCAGGTAGCTTAGTGGTTAAGAGCGCTGTGCCAGTAACCGAAAGGTCGCTGGTTCTATTCCCCGAGCCGACTAGGTGAAAAATCTGTCGATGTGCCCTTGAGCAAGGCACTTAACCCTAATTGCTCCTGTAAGTTGCTCTGGATAAGAGCGTCTGCTAAATGACTAAAATGTAAATGTATCTCCTGAGTGACGCAGTGGTCTAAGGCACTGCATCGCAGTGCTAGCTGTGCCACTAGAGATCCTGGTTCGAATCCAGGCTCTGTCACAGCCGGCCGCGACCGGGAGACTCATGGGCAGCGCACAATTGGCCTAGCGTTGTCCAGGGTAGGGGAGGGAATGGCCGGCAGGGATGTAGCTCAGCTGTTAGAGCATGGCGTTTGCAACGCCAGGGTTGTGGGTTTGATTCCCACGGGGGAGCAGTATGAAAAAAAAAAATATATATATATATATTCACTAACTGTAAGTCGCTCTGGATAAGAGCGTCTGCTAAATGACTAAAATGTAAATGTAAATGTATAACAACGCTAGTGATTTACAGTGTTAAATATTGATATGGGGCGACTAGTAAAGAGATTCTCGTTGAGTTTCTGCATAAAGCAGATTGTCATGTTACAGCCAGTTTAAAACCTGTACAACATTTAAAACCGTTAACGTTGGGTTAACTACGACCGTAACTGGACTGTGGTTCTCAGGTCGATTCGGTAGGGTTGGGCGGCATCCAGATTTTTATATCATCATACCGTCCTTCTCTCATCCCAGGATTTATGGTATTACTGGCTTAGTACACAAGGGGGCGCCAAAAATGTTTAAAAAAGCCCATTTGGCCTATATTACCAGAATGCTAACGAAATTAGCACAAGTAATAGAGAATTTCCAAGGAAGCTGCTAGCTAAATATACTAACGAGCGCAAACGAAAATAAACGAATTGCAATGACAGGCAATCCAACTCAAAGTTATACATATGTAGGTATGAACTACCGAATGTCATTTTTGGTGAGTTTGGACATTTACAAGCGAATGTGAACGAGAGACAAACTTTTGACGCATGCTTGTCTGAAGTGGTCCTCTGTAGCTCAATTGGTAGAGCATGGCGCTTGTAACGCCAGAGTAGTGGATTCGATCCCCGGGATCACCCATACGTAAAAATGTATGCACGCATGACTGTAAGTCGCTTTGGATAAAAGCGTCTGCTAAATGGCATATTATTATTATAAGGAAGAACAGTACTGGCTCTGGAGCAGCATGTTTGAGCTGTCCAGATTTCAGCTGTCCAGATTTCAGCTGTCCAGACTTCTCAAACACGGCAGAAAGCTAACACTATCTGATGCCCTCTTATTAATTCAGACACACTGAGATAACTAGCAAGTTACGCTCAGGGATCGCGTTAACGCAGATCTAAAATACTTCTTATTGCAAATTCAGCTCGGGCATCAGACTAATGTTGTGCTTCAGTTGCACTTCTCCACTCGGATGAGAATTCACCAACGGTCGTTCAATCGACAGACAGAGCTCTGAGTGATGTGTAGCTACTTTTCTCTGGTACTTTTCACAGTGTAGCCTACTTTTCTCAGGTAAAATGCAAGATTAACTTTAAGCAAAACATTATTAAAAATGTAGCTGGCTACATTCTTTCTATGATAAGCATTAGAAATATGATGACCATGCATTTACTTGTGTGGCTGCCAGCCAAATAGAGTTTCACTTCTGTTGTCATCTGATGAAAATGAAGCTATTTCTGCCGATTGTGTTTCACTAATGTATTTTCTGTTTCACTACAGTTTCACTCCCTTGATCACTACTGAAGCAAAACAACACTTTACTTTTAATATAAAATGCGACCCCTGTAAATACACAGCTGGACTCAATTTTTTTTAACAAAAAATAAATACACAGCTGGACTCCCGCTTTCTCCAGTTGTGCTATTTACAAACAAACACGTGACTGGCTCAACTGTTCTGGGGAACTACGGACAGCTTCATAATGTTAAATAATGTGAAAGGTGAAATGAAGAACTCGATCTTCTTTATCTCCTAACATATTGCACAAACTGACTGCAGGTATTTACTTAATAAGTAGCTACAAATGTATTGACGGTATTGAAAAACCATCCCATGGCTAATTCCCAAATACCCCGGTATATAAGGTATACTGCCCAAGCCTACTTGTCGGCCAACAATAAAAGCCTATAAACACTTTATAGAGCATGTATAAAGTGTTCATAAGCACTACATAGGTCTAGATGTTTCACAAAACATTTCTAAGCAAAGTTATATATATATAGACGTCCGTATATCTGGAGTGAGACAACAACAGTAGTCTTTTCAACCCCTCTGATGTTATTAATCAAATCAAAATGTATTTTACACATGCGCCGAATACAACAGGTGTAGACATTACCGTGAAATGCTTACTTACAGCCCTTAACCAACAATGCATTTATTTCTTAATAAAAAAGTAAAATAAAACAACAACAACAAAAAAAGTGTTGAGAAAAAAGAAGTAAAATAAAATAACGGTAGTCGATCTGTCGATGTGCCCTTGAGCAAGGCACTTAACCCTAATTGCTCCTGTAAGTCGCTCTGGATAAGAGCGTCTGCTAAATGACTCAAATGTAAATGTAGTAGGAACAGCTTAGGGGGTCCAGAGATAGAGAGGGAGAGAGAGAGAAAGGAGAGATAGGAGAAAAGAGATAAGAGAGAGAGAGATAGGAGAGAGAAAGCGCAGCTGGAAGAAAAAAAAAATACTCCCAAACGTATAGTATACATCACTGGGACTTTATGACGTTTCCATGTAAAAGGACACATGAGCACCAACAAGTGAAGTTCATAGGAGCATGTCAAATGAAAGTTAAGAGTCTATATTTTGTATATGTACATTTTCCAACCACTTTCCATCCAAAAAAATGTGGAATAAGCAAAGGCTTTGATTTCTGGTCAAACAGATGGAAAAGGGGTCTTAAACAACATCTACCAGAAAAAGTATTCGAAGTTATTCATATAATGTTGAAGTAAAGACCCCTGACAACTAACATCAACACTTATATTTAGTTTTGGATACGTTTTTCTGCCTTCTGTAAATTTAACAAAAACCCACATATCTTTAAGATATTTTCTAATTTCTCTTCCTCATGAGGGAGGATAATGAAAGTTCACAGAAGTAACAAGTAAAGGTAGACCTATCAATTACTTCGTGTTTTTACTGATATACATTTTGTTTATTAATTATTATGTGATTAAAAGACAAAATTCTGTTAACAAAATCAGTAACAGGATTTCAGAAAAATCGTTAACGGAATATCTGCAATTGAATTGGCTACAATGGCAAACCATTGTAGTCACAAACCACAGTCGGGTTCACAAGTTTGAACAGCACAGTACAGGGGTGTGAACGTTTAAATGTAATTGGGAATGTTAACGTTAAGAAAAAATCCCTAACCAAAAAACTGTTTAGTTTCCCCCCCACCCACAGAATTAAAAACAAAGTGCAGTTATCAAAAAGTGACAAAAGTACCACTAACACGATCATAAAAATAACAATTAAACAAATACCTAATGAAACAATGCTCTAATGTTAGCAGGAAAGCCATTTTTTTTGTGATTTTATTAACCGCAGCTGTATGAAAGCAGCAACTGAAACAGGCAGCAGGGAGGGGCCATGGGGCAGCGGGGAGGGGCCACGGGGCAGCGGGGAGGGGCCACGGGGCAGCGGGGAGCGGCCACGGGGCAGCGGGGAGCGGCCATGGGGCAGCGGGGAGGGGCCACAGGGCAGCGGGGAGGGGCCACGGGGCAGCGGGAAGGGGCCATGGGGCAGCGGCCATGGGGCAGCGGGGAGGGGCCACGGGGCAGCGGCCATGGGGCAGCGGGGAGGGGCCACGGGGCAGCGGGGAGGGGCCACGGGGCAGCGGGGAGGGGCCACGGGGCAGCAGGGAGGGGCCATGGGACGTGTGTCTGAGTGACGAGGGGAGCAGGGACTGCTCTGGTAGGCTAACTTATTGCTAGTTATTTATCATCTCATCTGATTACATAGTACCTGTCTTGACTGCATCAAACCGAGCTAGCTAGCTAGCTAACGTTAGCTAGGCTAATTGAGACTACATAACTGCGCTCCCTCTTTTAGCCTGTCCTCATTTAACTTTTAGTTCTGTCATTTTAATCCCATCTTCCGTTGATTAGCCTAGATCTCCTAATAACTAGCCCGTTGATTAGCCTAGACCTCCCAATAACTAGCCCGTTGATTAGCCTAGACCTCCCAATAACTAGCCCGTTGATTAGCCTAGACCTCCCAATAACTAGCCCGTTGATTAGCCTAGACCTCCTAATAACTAGCCCGTTGATTAGCCTAGACCTCCTAATAACTAGCCAGTTGATTAGCCTAGACCTCCCAATAACTAGCCCGTTGATTAGCCTAGATCTCCTAATAACTAGCCCGTTGATTAGCCTAGACCTCCTAATAACTAGCCCGTTGATTAGCCTAGATCTCCTAATAACTAGCCCGTTGATTAGCCTAGACCTCCTAATAACTAGCCCGTTGATTAGCCTAGATCTCCTAATAACTAGCCCGTTGATTAGCCTAGATCTCCTAATAACTAGCCCATTGATTAGCCTAGACCTCCTAATAACTAGCCTGTTGATTAGCCTAGACCTCCTAATAACTAGCCCATTGATTAGCCTAGACCTCCTAATAACTAGCCCGTTGATTAGCCTAGACCTCCTAATAACTAGCCCGTTGATTAGCCTAGACCTCCTAATAACTAGCCCGTTGATTAGCCTAGACCTCCTAATAACTAGCCACAGGGAGACTGTGGCGCTATCACTGTAACCTAGTGCCGGTTTGATGACTTGTGATTGGACGACGACAACAAGCTACACGCGCCACTCATGAAAAGCAAGAGCAGCATCAATTCAATTCTCTCTCTCTCTCTCTCATTGTTTTAATGGAAAACCGATAAACGGCAGTTTAAACGTTATAATTTTTCTTTCATTTATTTAATCCCTAGTACAGTACAGTAAAGAAAAGTAGAGTACAGTACACAGTAGAGTTCAGTACAGTACACAGTAGAGTTGAGTACACTAGTAATAATATATACTGCACTTTGATGTCCAAACTTGTGAATTGCCCTTCATGTAATTATAATAATAACATCTAAAAACACAGTCTCACTCACACACAATACAGAGCTGAATAGGGACTCCTTTGTCTGCAGCCAGTCCACATGTTTTGGGTTAGCCAGTTAGTTAGCTAGCAGGTCAGAGAAATAGATCCTATCAGATTGAACCAGTGTCATTTAACTCCCTAACAGACAGGATAACAGTAGAATCAAACACACACACACACACAGTGAGAGAGAGAGAGAGACAGAGAGAGAGAGGACAAAGGATTCTACTCAGTGCTTGACTTGGACTGAAATAGGTGCCGGTACTGTTTATATTTAACTGCAAGAGCTCCAGAATACTTTTGAGTTAGTTTTCTATAAGAGCTGCAGACACTCAAGCAGTAGAACATTTGAGGTGCCCGTACTCAGCTCCGGTGAGCTCCTGCCCAAGTCAAGCACTGATTGTACCATATTATTATCAGTAAAGACACGTTAAATATCTCTTTCTCGCTCTCTGGTCCATGTCCCAGCGTCCTGTGTGTCACATGGGTTGTGTGTATGGATGACTGTGATTGTGCCAAAACATGGAGGCTCCCTTTCTAAGAACGTCTACCAAATGGGGGGATATCCCTCTATTGTTCCCCCTCGCTGCCCTCTCTCCAGCCCAGAGAGGGGGGAATCTGGAAGACACAACACACACGCTCACTCGCACTCGTCTCATCTCCATCTTCATTGTTGAAGCTTTAAAAAAAATCTACAACTTTGTAGACCAGAATGCACCAGTGAGACCACAGGGTGTGTGTGTGTGTGTTCTCTCCCTCTAGCTCTCTCAAACACACACACTTCATTGACTGAAAATCTTGACCCTAGTAAGAGAAAACTAAACCATGAATCAGATTGGCCTAAATGAAAAGAGAGTGAACACACACACACCACAGTGCTTTACTGTGTCAGTGATGGAATGAAAAGAGAGTGAGCACGCACACACCACAGTGCTTTACTGTGTCAGTGATGGAAACTTTTCTAAAAGCCATTACAAACTAATCTATTTTCTCCCTGTCTGTTCCCTCCTTTTTAAAATACTACATCATTATGCTCCAGGTCCCCATGTTGTCATAACACCCTCCTCTGTGAGTGCTGACTGACTGACAGAACGAGTGAGTGAGTGAGTGAGTGAGTGAGTGAGTGAGTGAGTGAGTGAGTGAGTGAGTGAGTGAGTGAGTGAGTGAGTGAGTGAGTGAGTGAGTGTCTTGTTTCCAGATGAGTGAAGCAGGCTTTTCCGCTTGGTGCTTCAGGTGAATGTAGATGTCAGAAGCGACCCTGGCCGTCATACACACAACCAAAATGTTTCAATGGGAGCGCAAGAGAGATTATGATATGGCAGACAAAAGCAACAGTGTACAGTACGTAACATAGGATACCACACACACACACACACACACACACACAGTGTGACAGGGTGGGTAACATTGCGTTATCAGAACAGGAGAATAGAAGCGGAACTGCCAAAATACATACACACAACCTTGTGTCAATTCTTAGCAGTAGAAACTCTTATCACCCCCAGCTGCAGTAGATAAAGGACCAGAAACGTATGCACCATATTCCCTATGGATCACCATGTTCCCTATGGATCACCATATTCCCTATGGATCCTGGTCAAAAGTAATGCACTAAAAACAGGGAATAAGGTGCCATCTGGGACACAGACATAACAGCTACTGCAGTCATGTAGAAATAACACCACATTGTCTGCTGTAGAACATGTGTCTTAACTCACACACACACACACACATAGTTGTTTGGTTTTAATGTTATGGGGCGGCAGGTATCTTAGTGGTTAAGAGCGTAGTGCCAGTAACCGAAAGGTCGCTGGTTCTAATCCCCGAGCCGACTAGGTGAAAAATCTGTCGATGTGCCCTTGAGCAAGGCACTTTACCCTAATTGCTCCTGTAAGTCGCTCTGGATAAGAGCGTCTGCTAAATGACTAAAATGTAAATGTAATCTATATCTAAAAAAGGGATAGCCAAAATATTAACAGGTAGGAGCATATCAGCATATTATCTTACAACATGTCCCCAGCATTTTATATCTTAAAGTTTCTAAACATCTGTAGATACATTTACCGGTGAGGTGTGACTACATTGGTGATTAGATTGTTTTCCTGGTTGGTCAACAATGGTAGTGCTAACGAAAGGCAAAGTATCCAGTCATACAGTTCTACACAGACTGGGCATGTAGTTAGTAATTAATATGTAACTCTCACACACAGAGACTTAAACCACAGAAATGTAGCCTTACAAATGCACATTACATTGGCTATAGGCCTACATGAAACGTTGCAGAGCAGTCAGCCTGTAACAGTAAAAGAAAAAAGAAAAAAACATTATTCCACGACAACAGAACGCGTGGGTGACTTTCTGAAACCCAAATCACGACTCACTTTAGTGATGATGAGCGGTTCTCCGTGTTCGAGACCTCCTTTCAGCGTGAACCCCCAAGGCGAGCCTCCGTTTAGCTGGACTTGGATATGGTTAAACGACACGAGCTGCTCAACCGTCTCCATTCTAGATCTCTTTTGCCGTTATTATCCTCGCCGTAACCGACCGCGAGGAATCACTTTTCTACCGGCGCCGTTTTAGAACTCCGAGTCTCCATCACTGGGTGACCAGCCTACCATCAGAACGGACAGAGGAATGAGTGTGAGAGAGGTGGGGGAGGGCTCAAAAAGTTTGGCTAGTGTTCCAAAACTTCTTCGACGCGTAGGAAGAAGTTATTTCCCAGTCCCACTATTCGAGAGCGAGTTTGATTGATATCTTTCACAGCCAGTCACGGTAGAGCTTGAGCTGTGATTGTCCAATGAGAGTGCCCAGAGGGAGGGACATGTCAAGGGTCAACCGCTGTATTGTATCGCCTGTCTGTGAAAAGAGGCAACTTTATCAAAATAATTGTATCCACTCTGTAGGTTTCCGCCACAAACGGCACCCTTTACCCTATGTAGTGCACTATTTTTGACCAGGGCCCAGAGGGTAGTGCATTATATAGGTCCTAGTGTGTCATTTGAGACTTAATACCTGTGAATATCCGCTGGTTCATGTGTAACCGGAAACCGCTACTTTAGTAGAGGCGTTGTGAAGCTGTAATGTTAATATGCCAGTAGTGTACACACATAGAATGCAAAACATTAAACTAACATGTTTGCGACTTGGGGGTCGCCTACGCCTACAGTAAAACAACATCAATATGTTTTCTATCCACTGTAATAATTTATATTTTTGTTGGAAAGACATGCCTACATTTCTAAGCCTTAAATACATTTAAAAATTCAACTGTGGGCACAATCATGTTTATTAGGAGAACAAATAGTCTCTTACCTGTATATAACCATGTATAAACGTTAGGCTATTTTATTATTTTCTCAGTTACAGCCTAAGGTAGCCTTAGTTTGAAATGGATTGTCTTCAGATAAAGTCTATAGTTTTTTTGTGTTCAGTTTTCCCACATTCTTCTCCCCTGTAATTCACTTTAGATAATGACTGTTGTGGAATGTTTAAAACTGGCCCAACCTCTAATTTATAATAATGTGTATGTGCGTATCTGTGTTTTAAAATGACCTGCAACTAGTCTACAGTGCAGCTCAGTTGGTAGAGCATGGCGCTTGCAACACCAGGGTTGTGGGTTCGATTACCACGGGGGGCCAGTATGAAAAAAAATTATGCACTCACTAACTGTAAGTCGCTCTGGATAAGAGCGTCTGCTAAATTACAAAAAAATGTTTAAAAAATACAGCCATTCTGTAGGCCACCTTTTACAATAATACGTGGGATTAAAATTGATTTAATTTTTTTGTCAATCTACACAGAATAGTCTAATGTCAAAGTGGAAGAAAATGTATATTTTAGAGATAAAAAAAAAAAAAGAATAACTAAAATATAGTTGTTGCATACGTATTCAGCCCCTTTCTTTTGGCAAGCCTTAATTAGTTCAGGAGTAAAATGTGGCTTTGCAAATTACATGTACTCACTGTGTGAAATAATAGCAGTTGACTTTATTTTTGAATGACTTACCCTTCCTCTGTCCCCCATACATACATCTATCTGTAAGGTCCCTCAGTCAAGTATTACATCTCAAACACAGATTCAACTACAAAGACCAGGGAGCTTTTCTAAAGCCTCATAAAGAAGGGCAGTGATTGGTCGACGGGTAACAATAACACATCAGACATTGAATATCTCTTTAAGCCGTGGTCAAGTTCACAATTATGCCGTGGATTACGTAATAAACCACCCAGACACAAAGATACAGTCATCGTTATGAACTGAGCTGCAGGAGAGGAATGAAACTGCTCAGGGATTTTACCATGAGGCCATTGGTGAAACCTGCTTCACACCAGAGACCGATGAATTCACATTTTCAGCAGAACAATAACCTACAACACAAGGCCAAATCTACACCGGCGTTGATTACCAAGAAGACAGTGAATGTTCCGGAGTGGCCTAGTTACAGTTTTGACTTATATCTTGCTTGAAAATCTATGGCCATACTTGAAAATTGCTGCCTAGTCATGATCCCCCAACATCTTGACAGAGCTTGAAGAATTCTGAAAATAATAAATGGGCAAAAATGCACAATCCAGGTGTGGAACGTTATTATAGACTTAGCCAAGAAGACTCACAGCTGTAATCGATGCCAAAAGGTGATTCTAACATGTATAGACTCAGGGAGCTGAATATTTCTGCAATGACTATATTTTAGTTATACAATTTGTATTCATCTTAAAATTAAAATCTTCCACTTTGACATGAGTATTTTGTGTAGATTTGACATTAAAAATAACAATTAATCCCACTTTGTAACACAAAATGTGAAGAAATGCAAGGGGTCCCGAATACCTTTGCAAGGCAAACAAAAAAAATGATCTGACTTACTAAGCAGTTCTACGAGTGGTCTGAGGCAGTCATTAACGAGCGTTTTCAAGCGCAACTTCAGCAACTATAGTTTTGGGAAACCACTCGGATTTAAAAAGATGCTCCTACGAAAGTTCTAACAATGAATGTAGCCTTAAGATGCTTTTAGGAAACCGGGCCCAGGTCATTTAATAAAAAGTATTAAGGTGTAAATAGCCCTCACTTTAGATGAGGCCATACAAAACTGCTTTACTAAATGATTAGTAGTAGGCTTAAATGGTTTATAAGGACCTATATTAAAACATCTTATGACTGATTATTACATACTTCAAAAGTTGTTAATAAATGTGAATAACTAGCTAACATTTACAAAATGTGGGCGTAACGATTAATCAATGATGAATAAACGTACTAATATTCCATTTTAAATGCTTTATTACAATGTGTTATAATAAAGTGCTACCAGTGTGGTTACATGATTTGATTGTCCATATAAACTATCAATATTACTTCATTTGGCAACAATACATTCAATTCATTAAGTGCAACATTCTTCAAAACACCACTGTGCTAACCAGTGTAATACATGCAGATCTGTACCAAGTGTTTCCCCATCCCATTGCTGACGAGGAATGTTCTATCAAAAAATCTGTTCAGCAGGAGCTCAAAAAGATCCAGTGCATTATAGGTGTCCATTCCAAGATCATTATTCCAGGCTCAATAATAGTCATTTACATCCAGTTTTCTGATTATTACTTTTCACAAGTTTCCCAAATTTTCCTAAAACTTTCCCCAAAAGTATTTTTTTTTACTGCATGTGTCCATTCTGGTGTCCATTTTAGATGTTGGCGGTCCGAGGATTGGATCAGTGTAGTTTTCTCTGAGCGTCGGATCCCTCTCCCACCAGCTGGCTGCCATCTAAAAATCAATAATACTAATCAATACATTTCTTGATGTGATATAACATGATTAGGATGATCAGGTGTCATGGTACCTGGTGTTGGCTTAGAGAGAAACTGAAGAAGAGAGGGAGGATAGACGACAGAGGATGGATGACAGATGATACACGACAGAGGATGGATGACTAAAGTGAAAAAAAAATTAATATACTTGAGACGTGGCGGGAAAGAAAAGCCAAGTGACATTTACTCCTGATGTACTGACCTGTTGCAACCTCTGATTCTTATTTGACCCTGTCACCTATGAACGTTTTAACATCTTGGAGAACAATCTGGCCTTAATGGCCATGTAGCGTTATAATCTCCACCCGGCACAGCCAGAAGGGGACTGGCCACCCCTCAGAGCCTGGTTCCTTTCTACCCAGTACAGCCAGAAGAGGACTGGCCACCCCTCAGCCTGGTTCCTCTCCACCCGGCACAGCCAGAAGGGGACTGGGCACCCTTCAGAGCCTGGTTCCTCTCTACCCAGTACAGCCAGAAGGGGACTGGGCACCCTTCAGAGCCTGGTTCCTCTAGGTTTCTTCCTTTCTAGGGAGTTTTTCCCAGCCACCGTGCTTCTACATCTGCCATTGCTTGCTGTTCAGGGTTTTATGCTGGGTTTCTGTATAGCACTTTGTGACAACTGCTGATGTAAAAAGGGCTTTATAAATACATTTGATTGATTGAGTGCAGAAACCCTTACAAAAAAAGATTGCAGTTTCGAAACTGCAGTAAAAAGTGCAGTAACTGCAGTTGACTGTGGTATTTTGGACGCAGTGACTGCAGAATAACTGCAGTAAAAAATAAATAAACGTATTTCGGACCCAGTATTTGCTGCATTCTGCAGTTATACTGCACTCTGACTGCCATCTTTTTCATAAGGGAAGGATGAAGAGTGTGTGAGCTTCTCTTTAAACGCAACAGTGACTCTAGTAAGTGAAGTCAATTTTAACATTCACAGTGCATTTTCTCAGGCCAATCCCCTCGACTGCTAAATACAACAGTAAATGCATCACACACACACACTTACTGTGCGTGAGTCCGTGATGGAACGTTCCGGAGACCAGGGCGTCTTTGGAATGTTGTGACTGGGTCAGCGTTCCCATGGTTCCTGGTCCGAAGGCGGAGAGCGGGAAACCCAGGGCATGGAGTAGAGGGATTCCAGGAAGACCCGGAGTGGGTTTGTGTCCTGGAGTGTGCAAGCTCAGTGTTTCCACGGAAACCTACAAACAATAAACAAACTATGGCACCCGATTCACTTTATAGTGCACTACTTTTGACCAGAGCCCTGGTCAAAAGTAGTGCACTACATAGGGAAAAAGGCTGCCATTTGGGACAAAGCCTATGAGTTTCAGAATCCTGAACTAACAAATAAACCAAAACGGCTTTATGCGTCACAACCACATTATAATGCATTCTACCTGTCTGTCAACTTTGAATAATGTGGTTATCCGTTTCTTCTTCTTCGGTGGTGGAGGAGGAGGGCGGCCGTTCTGGAGTGAAAGGTCCGGCGTCACTGCTAGGTGCCCCTGGGAAATGCAGTCTTTGTGGATCTGGCCTTGCGCCTGGTCAGCTAGCACGGTCAGAGGAGACTGGGAGTGAGTGTTCGGCTGAGGGTGTGTGTCGGTATTGGCTGACATGCCGACACGCACAGGCTTGAAATCACCGTAGGGGGTCGACACTGCGATGGGGAAACCAAAATCAGCCGCGCCACTCAGCCCAGCTAGCTCCTCCCCCACGACCCCTAAAGAGGGGGATTTGAGGATGCGACCCTGGTCCAGAGAGTCATCTAGATTCTGGGGGGTTGCGGATCCGCCCGAGCCCAGGAGAGGTGATCCGTTCTGGGGTTGAGCTCCCAGGAAAGTCTGAGGCTCCACAGGCCCGCTGGGGGTCCCTGGAAGGGTTGGAGCACCGTAGGACCGTTTCTTCTCTGACGTCAACTTCCTCTTCACTCTGTGGGAGGGAACACATTTTGTCTTCAGTAAAATTACTTATTGCACTCCTTACAAAAAAACAATTAGCATCTGTGTGATGCAGTCAGAGAGAGCTACAGGGAGTGCAGGCTTAAGCTCCCACCCAGCACCAACTCCCTGGTTCAGCTAATAAAGAGTTTGGTGGATGCTAACATTAAGATCTTTTTTTTTTACAAACAAAAAAATACTATAATTCCTCATTCTATGGATGATACTTACTGCTGTAGAGATGCAGTGGGGCAGTGGACTCTTCTACTCTCCTTTAGCAGCACTCTGAGGAACCAAAACATTATTAAAAGACGCATTAACAAGTACACAGGAATATTCTTAAGGTTGTGCCTGCGTGTGTGTGTGTGTGTGTGTGTGTGTGTACCTGGGCTGCATCCACCCTTTAGGCCAGAGGGGTTTGACCTCTGTATCCAGGAAAGCTTTGAGGAACTCCTCCGTCTCCGTGTTCCCCTTCTCTGCTTCCAGTCTGTCCATCCGCACCCGAACAGCACTGCACAGGCACTCCCTATAGAGCAATACAGGATAGTCACTGTCAGTGTTTATAAGTGTGTGTGTGTGTGTGGGGGGGGGGGGGGGGGGATAGAATGATGAGTAAACATTTAGAACAGAGAAAAATATTAATAAAAACAAGAAACCTGATCTCTTCGTTCCATCTGAATTTCTTCCTGGGGCCCACCACTCGTTTACCACTCCTCTCCTCTCCCTCCTCTTCTGATCCCGTGTTCTCCTTCTGCTCTCGCTCTTTACTCTCCTCCACCATCCTGGAACGGTCAGAGACGAGATAACCAGCCAGCCAGCCAGGTTAGATAACCAGCCAGCCAGGTTAGATAGCCAACCAGCCAGCCAGCCAGCCAGGTTAGATAGCCAGCCAGCCAGCCAGCCAGGTTAGATAGCCAGCCAGCCAGCCAGCCAGGTTAGATAGCCAGCCAGCCAGGTTAGATAGCCAGCCAGGTTAGCCAGCCAGCCAGCCAGCCAGGTTAGATAGCCAGCCAGCCAGCCAGCCAGCCAGGTTAGATGACCAGCCAGCCAACCAGCCAGGTTAGATGACCAGCCAGCCAGCCAACCAGCCAGGTTAGATGACCAGCCAGCCAGCCAACCAGCCAGGTTAGATGACCAGCCAGCCAGCCAACCAGCCAGGTTAGATGACCAGCCAGCCAGCCAACCAGCCAGGTTAGATGACCAGCCAGCCAGCCAACCAGCCAGGTTAGATGACCAGCCAGCCAGCCAACCAGCCAGGTTAGATGACCAGCCAGCCAGCCAACCAGCCAGGTTAGATGACCAGCCAGCCAGCCAACCAGCCAGGTTAGATGACCAGCCAGCCAGCCAACCAGCCAGGTTAGATGACCAGCCAGCCAGCCAACCAGCCAGGTTAGATGACCAGCCAGCCAGCCAACCAGCCAGGTTAGATGACCAGCCAGCCAGCCAACCAGCCAGGTTAGATGACCAGCCAGCCAGCCAACCAGCCAGGTTAGATGACCAGCCAGCCAGCCAACCAGCCAGGTTAGATGACCAGCCAGCCAGCCAACCAGCCAGGTTAGATGACCAGCCAGCCAGCCAACCAGCCAGGTTAGATGACCAGCCAGCCAGCCAACCAGCCAGGTTAGATGACCAGCCAGCCAGCCAACCAGCCAGGTTAGATGACCAGCCAGCCAGCCAACCAGCCAGGTTAGATGACCAGCCAGCCAGCCAACCAGCCAGGTTAGATGACCAGCCAGCCAGCCAACCAGCCAGGTTAGATGACCAGCCAGCCAGCCAACCAGCCAGGTTAGATGACCAGCCAGCCAGCCAACCAGCCAGGTTAGATGACCAGCCAGCCAGCCAACCAGCCAGGTTAGATGACCAGCCAGCCAACCAGCCAGGTTAGATGACCAGCCAGCCAACCAGCCAGGTTAGATGACCAGCCAGCCAACCAGCCAGGTTAGATGACCAGCCAGCCAACCAGCCAGGTTAGATGACCAGCCAGCCAACCAGCCAGGTTAGATGACCAGCCAGCCAACCAGCCAGGTTAGATGACCAGCCAGCCAACCAGCCAGGTTAGATGACCAGCCAGCCAACCAGCCAGGTTAGATGACCAGCCAGCCAACCAGCCAGGTTAGATGACCAGCCAGCCAACCAGCCAGGTTAGATGACCAGCCAGCCAACCAGCCAGGTTAGATGACCAGCCAGCCAACCAGCCAGGTTAGATGACCAGCCAGCCAACCAGCCAGGTTAGATGACCAGCCAGCCAACCAGCCAGGTTAGATGACCAGCCAGCCAACCAGCCAGGTTAGATGACCAGCCAGCCAACCAGCCAGGTTAGATGACCAGCCAGGTTAGATGACCAGCCAGCCAGGTTAGATGACCAGCCAGCCAACCAGCCAGGTTAGATGGCCAGCCAGGTTAGATGGCCAGACAGGTTAGATGGCCAGCCAGGTTAGATGGCCAGACAGGTTAGATAGCCAGACAGGTTAGATAGCCAGACAGGTTAGATAGCCAGACAGCATGTCACCACACAGATTAGCAAAATCACTCCAAGTTGCAAATGAAGTTGACTAGGATGTATTATGCTGTGTGTTGATGATAGTTGCCATGGTGACGTACTTAGCGGCCCTGGCCTGGGCGTGGGCCTGGCAGTCGTCGTGGTAACTGGAGATCTGTTCCGGCATCACCTTGCTGATCGCCTGCCTCAACCTCTGGAGGGGCTCCTCCTAACACACAAACACACACTTGTGCCTGAACACACCACAGAAGAAGAGCTATCGCGTGTTACCGGTGTCGCATGTTACCTGTGTTTGCAGGAGTTTCTTGACCCGTTTAAGCAGTGTGTCTCTGCTGCAGGGGAGGAATGAGGCTAGGTGTGTGTACACCTTAGAACGCACCTGGCCACTCACATCTCTGCACTGCAGCTCAATGCTGAGGACCACACACACACATCACTCGTAAGGCTGAACATTGTTATGGACAATGTAAAAGAAAAGAAAACAGCCAACATAAAATCAGTTACACAAATTGTATAAGAAATGTTCTTGATAGTAGTTTAAACATGAAACCAAACCAAGTGACTTACTCCAGCAGGATAGTGTTGACCTCTGGGGTGAAGAACTTGACCTTTGACTCTCCCTCCAACCCCTTAGCAGCCTGAACAAGATCAACCAATACAATCAATCAATCAATGATGTGGCGCTCAACAACATCAGGGCACAGCATAACGTAAAGGCCAGTGTCTGATACCATACCAGGGCCAGATCTTGAATTCTCTTCTCCATGGCTGGTGACAGACCTTCAGGCAGGGGAGTGGGCTGGGCATGGGGCTGGACCTGCGGGCCAGAGATTGGCTGTGGCTGGGGCTGGGGCTGGGCATGGGGCTGGGCATGGGGCTGGGCATGGGGCTGGGCATGGGGCTGGACCTGCGGGCCAGAGACGGGCTGTGTCTGTGGCTGGGGCTGGGGCTGTGTAGATGGTTTTGGGGCCTGGGGCTTAGAGATGAATTCAGGGACAAGGTCAATCTGGTCCTGGGGTTGAGGGACAGGGTCGATGGGGGTCAGCTGTTTCTGGGTGTGGCTCTCAAGGGAGGAAGCAGAGGGGTCACCACTCAGTCCTGGAACAACAGTATATAGTGGATTATATTGTATGTTGTGACTTCAAATGTACCATTATCAACACAAAATAAATGTCCATGAAAATGGACAAAAGTATTGTAGAGTATCAAACCGTTCACTTCCTTGTAGGCCAAGGTCTTGGCGTTGACCTCCTGATTGGTTAAGGTCATGGCAACGACTACCTGATTGGCCAGCGTCTCAGCGGAGGCATCCAATAGGGTGTCTAGATCGAGGTCAAAGTCCACAGTGCTGGCTGCCTGGAGAAACGCCCTATCATTGGTTGATCCGATTAAGCTGAGCAGAGGGTCCGCCATGTTGGCCCCGCCACCAGCAGGGTCTGCAGAAACAAGAGGGGTTGTGGGTAGTGTAGTCATTGGAGATGCTCCTTGGATCTTCTCCAGACAGAGCTTCTGTTGCTCTCCCTCTTTCTCTCTTTTTAGTTTCTCTTTGTCTTTCTGTTTCTGGAACTTTCTCAACATGTCTGTGACACTCAGAGGACCAGCAGGCTTATTTTTCTTCTTCTTTTTCTTCTTCTTCTTCGGTTTCTCCTCCCACATGTTCTTGTCAGGTAGAACACTGGGGAAGAAAGAGCACAGAGCGCGCACACGGCGGGAGAAAGAGCGCGCACAGAAGGAGAGAGCAAGATTGCGCACAGAAGGAGAGAGGGGGAGCGGGTGCGCACAGAGAGAGCGGGCGCGCACAGAGAAAGAGAGCGGGCGCGCACAGAGAAAGAGAGCGAGCACAGAACGAGAACACACGAGCGCGGGAGAGAGAGACAGACAGAACACAGGAGAGAGAGAACATGGGCTGTATCAGACATTGATGGGTCCCTTTTCCTTCACAGTAAATGGACAATCTATGATCTACAGTTGTCAATCAACTGATCATCGATCAGTCAGTGGCTCACCCTGTGTTTGACACTGTAGGGTTTTCAGTCGCCACCTGTCCATCGTCTTTCCTCTTCTTCAGCTTCACTCCTCCCCCTTCCTTCCTGCGTTTCTGGAACAAAACAAAGAATGAAGTCTGAACTGGAACATTTTATATTCACAAACTCAATATAGTTATGATCATACATATATTGACCTCATCCCAAATGCCACCCTATTCAGAGAACACTCTGGTTAAAAGTAGTACACTATATAGGGAATAGGGTGCCATTTGGGACGCAGGCAGAGTTCCAATTACCTTAGGGGGCTTGGGTTGTTGGTTCTTGGTCACGAAGTCGTCGTCCGTCTCAGTATCGGAGGCCTGGCGGAACTGAAGCGGTCCGGAGTTGACATAGAACCCTCCCAGCTTGGTGTTCAGAGAGGCTGGGACCAACTCATCATACTGGAGAGGACATAAGGGGGTGATATTAAAATACTATACAATGGTAACCACCTGTGTATTTTAAAATTATAAACAATTAATATTTATACAGTATTGATGAGTATAAATTGACAGTATAAGCATAGGCTTACTGAGAGCTAAGTATCCATGCAACTATAACAAGGAAGCACTGCCTGCACACAGTAACATGATCATCTCAACCAGAAGAAACATGATCATCTCAACCAGAAGAAACATGATCATCTCAACCAGAAGAAACATGATCATCTCAACCAGAAGAAACATGATAATCTCAACCAGAAGAAACATAAGTGAACCTACTGCCTCAGAGTTGTCGATGAAAGAGTCTTCATTGTCATAGCCATAGCCTATATCAACTAGATCCTGAATTCGATCCTTCTTCCGCTTGTTCCCACCTCCCTGGAGAGAGAAAGAGCAAGAGCGAAACACAGACAGACAGACAGACAGACAGACAGACAGACAGACAGACAGACAGGGGGTTCATCAAGGCAATAATACGGAATAGGGTGCCATTTGGGACGAATACAATGTTTAAAACAGTCTTAAGGCCAAGCACCACACAATAATAAGTTGTTTTTTCTTAATCTTATCACAATAAACTTTTACCAGTTTAATGTGGACAAATATAATACTTTTTTTGGTATAATTTGTTCTGAAATATTGTATTAAAGTACGCAGATCAGGTGATCATTAAATATTCGCCTATTTGCATATCACGCAAACACATTTCTGAACACTTGGATGAAGTCAGCCTAAATATTTTGGTTTCATTTTGTTACGAAATTCCAGGACCTGATTTACACATAGCCGAACGTGGATAAATACTTTTTCATCTCTCTTTCTATCTGTGAAATACTAAAGAAAGGTACGTAAAATGATATTTTTTGCGAATATTTCTGATTAATACGTCTTCTAGAATAAACAATTGACAACATATCAACAATTCCCTATGTATAAGTCTGGAGAATATGTCAAAGGATAACCACACAAAACGTCATTTTATCCTGTGGTGCCTGGCCTTAATATTAGGCTTGTAATACCAAATAAGATAAAACTCCACTCACATAGTTCTCCTCCAATTTCCTGGCAATAGCTTCAAGTTCATCCTTCTCAGTGTTCGGTACATCTTTGTCTAAAACGCTCTTCTGGAAAACAGTGCATTTATTATTTGAGTCAATGAAATGTATTTAGGATAATACATTTGGTTAGTTTCCTTGTTAATTTAAACGTCAATAATTGTTCAATCACACCGATTCTATCTGAACGGAGCGTCTTTCTTGATCACCTTTTTGTAAACAAGTTCAGGGTAGTGGAACTCAGGACAACTATGCTGGTCTGGTTCAAACAGCGTCAGGACAAAGCGTTCTGTTTTAACCGGTTTGGTTGGACTACCCTGAGAAGACGAGGTAGATGTGGCCACAGGTTGTTTGGTTGGACTGCCCCGGGAAGTTGAGGTAGACGCAGCTACTAGCGTAACGGTGAACGCCTCTTTAGGGGGAAACTCTGGTTTAACCACCACTGCTGACTGCAGGGGGACATTACTGGACAGCGTGGTCAGCTGAACTCTTCGTGATTCGGCCATGGCAGCGAACAATAGTCTATTGGAATGTCCGCGGCCGGCTGAATTAGTAGCTGGCCAAATAACTTCAGTGGACACAACTCCCCGCCCCTAATCAGCAGCATCAGGTGTTCCAATGCATTTCACCTGGGCTGCGTAGTACGACAAAACCAATTGCAAACAGAGAAGAAGAGGTGAAGCGAGAGGATTTACTCCGCCCAAAATCTGTGCGCGTGAGATAAGACCTTTTTTGTATGGAGGTCTAAGAGAGAGTGTCGAATTACCTGAGGCTTATTTAATAAAATAGTAGTTTCGTAATGTTTAGGCTGTTACAAATTTAATGATATAAGTGAATACACGTGGCATTTGGGCAACTTTAAGAAAAACAACTTAGTTGTGCCTGATGTTCACATGCATATCTGCCCTCTCATTGCTTAGAATGGTCCCACCTGATCTCACCTGCCTTCAATCATTGGGAAACACTATTTTCAGGGCACTTTGATACCTAATTGACTTTTTCGTAGCGGGTTAGAATAATTAACGTAGCAGGTTAGGAGACTAAGGTTAAGGTTAGTGAAAATGCTCACCTAACCTGCTACGAAAAGAGTGTGTCCCTTCAATAATTGAGGACATGTAGTTCTATTGTTAGTGGTCAATCGGCTATCTTGTCAATATAATTACAGTGGAGGCTGGCTCATAACAATGGCTGGAACGGAGCAAATGGAATGGCATCAAACACATGGAAACCATGTGTTTAATGCATTTGATATCCTTCCACTAATTCCGCTCCAGCCATCACCACGAGCCCGTCCTCCCCAATGAAGGTTCCACCAACCTCCTGTGATATAATAGAACATCTTTGCTGCATCATTCAATTAAACGGAAACAGTGCTGTTCTGAACGACCAGTTGAAAAACGGGGCGGTTGAGGAACTCTTCTTCGTTGGGGTTTTATGACGGTGTGCATACCGATATAAGGTGCCACCTACTGGGCTGGAGTGTGATGTTCTAAATTCTGCACTCTAGTCCAGGGTTTCTCAAACTTTTTTTTGGCCTAGGGACCCCCGCCGAGGCAAACTGGCGCCCATTATATGTTAGAAGAAAAAACGTTACGTCTTGTCTTATCGTCCGGTGAATGATAATGGCAAGTAGAAGTAATCAACATTTTAAAATGAACATATTTGGTATACAGTTTCATTATTTTGACCTCCCCACAGTTCATTGGAAGAGAAAGTGTGAACTCTAACATAGTATATTAGCTAGAAAGGTATCTTGGCGACATAGAGAAAATGTTGCTGTCATAAACCACATTTTCTGCAATTCTAAAAAAAAAAATATATATATATATATATATATATATATATATTAAGCAGAGATTGTTTTTTTTGCAGTTTTGAAGCTAATTTCCAGCAATTCTATGCATTTTGCCATGGCTAATGCTGTGTTCCTTTGTTCAAACATTATAAGAAAATCAATGGGCGTTTTTTATTTTATTTTCGATTCTCCCTGACTGTTTAGCTTTTATTTGATTGTTAGTTCTCAAAGATGGTATTATTAAAAATATATATATATATATATAGTTCAATGCATGCTTTCTATCCAGTTGTAGTAGTTTAAATTGACACAAACAGTTTTTCCATCCCAAAAATGACCACTTACCAGACAGCCTAAGAAATTTCTATACAGAGAAAAACATGTAATTAGCTCTAATGACTGTAATTTCCTCCATATTAAAGGGATAGTTTGAGATTTTGGCAATGAAGCCATTGATTTACTTCCCCAGAGTTGGATGAACAGGAACAGCTAGCATACCCCCCTGCAGTAACTCCGTGGACGCCAGTTTGAAAACCCCTGCTCTAGTCTACATGAATGGAGGGAAGGAAATTATTGCCGATTTTAATTACAGTTTGTTCTGGACGGGTTTTGAGAAAGTTGGAAAGGGTTAAAGCTTATTCCGAGGGCTGTGGGTTGGGGAATGCTCCCCGCTGCCATTTAAATATGTCACTCATTGCTTCAAGCCACACCCGCCGAATGGAACAAACAAAGTGTGTTCTAGAACGTTGAAAACGTTTTGGCGGAACGTGTCATTCAATACAAACCATCACGCAACATAGCGAACATTTAATCAAAAGTTGAATTGAACTGAACACACCCCTGGGGTGTAGGCATAGAGATGGAAAGAGCTCTTATCGTTGTATCTGTGCCATTATAGTGTCTGTGACAGCATAATGGGCAGCGCCATTGAGGTTATCTCAATTTTATCGCCAATTTTCTTATTATTTTGTGTTTGAAAAAAGTGTAAAGCTAATATTGGTGATTTACAGCCACCTGCAGTGCTGGAGTCCTGAACCAAATATTGTGTGTCATTCACTTATTGTCAAATCAAATCAACAACAAAAAAATGCCACATACGCCGAATACAACAGGTAGACCTTACAGTGAAATGCTTACTTACAAGCCCTTAACCAACAATGCAGTTTTAAGAAAAAAAGTGTTAAGTAAAAAAATTGATAAGTAAAAAAAATATATATAATCATACTTGATGGCGATGATAAAGCTTAAAGCCATTTTCACACCATAGCATCCTATTTTAAGAAGAAGACAATGCTCATATCCAAAGATGATTTAGATATATTGACAAGATAGCAGAGTGACCGCTCTAACAATGGAAATACTTGTCCTTAATGATTGAAGGAAGGCGAGATCAGGTGGGACCATTCTAGACAAGGACAGGGCAGATATGCATTTGAACAAAAGGCACAACTAAGTTGTTTTTCTTAAAGTTGACGGAATGCCAATGCGCATCCACTTATATCAGTACATTTGTAACAGCCTAAACATTACGAAACTTCTAATCGATCAAGTAAGCCTCACGTAATTCGACACTGGGTTTATCTCACACAGACAGATTTTTGGGCGAGTAAATCCTCTTGCTTCGCCTCTTCCTCTCTGTAGTGTATATATGGCTGAATCCACCACTTCATTGCTCATGCATCATGTACATCTTGCTAGCTGTCACTCATATGGCGAGGGGCTGAACCTCATTGGTTGAACTCAAATTGCTAGGGGGAAATGTAGGGAAAATGGCGCAGCACAGCTTCCAGAAAAACAGTGGCTTTCAAACTAGGGATTTTGTGGCTAATTGAGGTGAAACAGTAATTCTGCTAATAGATTATGCATGTATGAACTACACATTGACACATCCAGCCCAAAGCAGGAAGTTGAACAAAGAGTTAGTAGTCACCAAAGTTCCTGAGCATGTCTTTAATGGCACTGTCCATGCTAAAATGGTTTATATCCAAGTTGAGTCGTCTAACTGTCTCTCTGAGTTTGGCCTAGTTCGCGCTTCAGCTTTCATCAGGGCGTGACCCCATTGCGTGTTTGCATAACACCTGTCTTCCACTCCTCACGAGAGGGGTTAATTGGGGGTCAAACAGACCATGGTGTTTTCCACTAGTTACCACAGCTACAAAGTCATATCGTAAAGATTCATGAAAACAAATAGGATTTCTTTCTTTGGTCTTCATTTTAGGTTAGGCACATGGTTAGCAGTGTGGTTAAGGTTAGGTTTAAAATCATATTTTAAGAAGATACATTGTAGAAATGGGCGTGGTTTATGACGCTGTGACTGTGGTAACTAGTGACCGAAAATGGTCGGTTGTTTGTCAGGTGAGCGCGGTAAGAAATCATACCTTTTGATCCTATCCTTCTGGTGGCAGTAGCTCGAGCTTGCTCCGGAGCTAGGTCGAACATGAGGGCTACCCGCCTTAACCACCACCGTTACAACATATGTATCCTGTACTTTTTCGTATTTTTCTTCTGTTCTACGTTTACCCGAGCAGACGGGAAAATGGCCACCATTCCTACCAATCCCTCTGCTTCGTCACAATCACAACTCGGCGGGAGATTTCGCCGAAATCCCCATAACTCTAGGCAGAAAAGCCAGCAGGAGCCGCTTCACAGGCTGCTAACAGAAGCGCAGAAGGCCGACCAGAACTTACAATATATGTTAAGTTTGTATAAGAGCGCGGCCGACCCGGATGGGATGCCAAAACAGCATCGGCTGTTCGGGTCGAACACAGTGCGTTTGCTGCGACCCACCACCACCCAGGTGTGGTCTCTGACAGCGTCTTCAGGTGAGACACACACACACACAGTGTGTAAGATAACAAGCGGTTATCATCCTCCAGGTTTTGTCCACCTGATTGTATGAAATTACAGTGGTAAGAGTAGGCCTGTTGTGCAACTGTTCATTGTCATTCATAATAACAATTTATAAACCGTTATGTAGGCTATAGGTTATGATGGGTATTGGGTATGCGCTATGGATTAGAATAGTGTCGGTTACCTTGATCTTTACAACGGTTTGTTGTTATGGTGACACCTGACCATTTCAATTTAGAAGTGTATCAGGTCAAAGATGAGAGGAAGATATTAAAGCCTACCACTTGTCATCTCTCCCTCAACTCTCTCCATCTACCTCCTCTCAATCCTTTCTACCTCCCCTCCCTCTTCATCCTCTCGTCCTGATTCCATTCTCTCTCCCTCCAGTCCTGCGCTACACCTACACAGTGGAGTATGACCTCCAATCCCTCTCCCTGGAGCAGCTAATGGGAGCCTCCTTTGTCCACCTCCGTACTTCCAGGACGCCCCACCCCTTCCCTCTCCGCTGCAGGGCCAGAGTCACCTCTCTGGGGCATGATAGCTGGACAAGCCCCCCTGGAGGTCTGGGGCGCCTGGTCACCCTGGAGCCGCATCAGCAGTGGACAGAAACTGACATCACAGAGCACCTCACCACACAGGTGGTAACGCTGACCCAGGGAAGGCCAAAGCAAGGGAGTCACCTGACCCTCTCGGCCCAGTATTGGTGCTTGGATCCTGGGCATCGGAGGAGCGAGGCCTGGGGCGGCCTGTGGAGGAGCAGAGGGCGAGGGGGACACAAGAGGGGGAGGAGGGCAGCCTCCGAAAATCACCTCAACGCCCCCGCTCTCCTCCTCTTCATCAATGAAGAGGAGGAACACAGAGAGTGGAGGGCAGCGACCCGAACGGGGGGGTCCGGTTTGGGGGATCCGACTCTGGAGCCCCACCACTTCTCCGCCCCCCGACCCCGTCGCTCCAACGGCCCTAATCCCCCAGGCAGCATCGTCTCCGACATCCCCAACTACCGAAAACACAAGAAACCCTCACCCAAGAACCAGTGCAAGCTCCACTCCTACCGGGTCACCTTCGCCGCATTAGGCCTGGTCAAATACCTCGCCCCACACCAGTACAACCCTGGCTACTGTAAAGGAGACTGCCCCAGAATCCTCCACTACGGCCTCAACCCGTCCAACCACGCCATCATGCAGAACCTGATTAAAGGGAAGGGGATGGAGGAGGTGCCGTCGCTGTCCTGCGTACCATATAAGTACAAGCCCATTAGTGTGCTGATGCTGCTGGACGACAACAAGACAGTGGATTATAAGGAGATCCCTGACATGATAGCTGAGTCCTGCACCTGCCGGTAGTTAGAGAGATGGTGGGTGGGTGGGGGGTAGTTAGGAGCGCTGACCCCCCTTACACACTTGCTGCTAGTTAAAGACATTTGGGGTGGGGAGGGGAGGTAGTCAGGGGGGAGGCCGATCCCCCCTCTTCATTACACGGTAGAGACTGGGGCTTAGCTTACCCTCCCTTTCACGTCTGTCCCTCCTAACCCTGAGTTTGCTAGATCCACCTCCCTCCCTCTTCACACTCAGCACTGGCTTCAGCTGCCCCATATCACATTGAACCTTTTGGAGGAAAGAGACCGAGGGAGGGAGGGAGGGGTAGCTTGGAGGGGGGTTCCACAAAAACAAAACACCTCATTACCTTCTTTAACATGCTCTGTGTACAGGTCTATATATTACAATCACTGGACTAGTAAATAAGTCATATGAGACTGAAGGTGCTCAGCTTCGCTTTGAACCATTTGGAGGGGAGGGTGGTGGGGAGAGAGAATAACTTAAGCCCCCGGGCCACACCACCCAAAAGCTCTGTGGGTAGTGAAGTCTAATGTGCCAATGGTCATGTGATGATGAAATGGTGGGCTGTACGAATGTTGATGCGTGTACAGGAAGGGTCGATCCTGGCGTTCTGCTTAAACCAATCGGTGTTTGTTTGTTTTTTCTGTCTCTTTTTTTTTTTCTTTTTAAAATCTTATCAATGCTTGACATCTGGACACAGGAAGTGCGTGATGGAACCCATAACCTGATTGGCCGAGTGAGTGAAAGAACACACAACGTGATTTGCCAGAGACTAAGCTTCGTAAGATATGTACATATTTGGAGACACACACTTTGTGTCGTTGGCATGTTGGGCCCCTCTAACAGTTTGGGTGTCTGCCCTAAAATAAAAAATAAAATAAAAAAAAAAGCATTTTAAAATATAAAAAAAATGGTCGCCAGCCTTTTTCGGTGCCTCTCTAGTATATTGAGCAATGGGAAATAAAATGGCCTTAAGCACTCGATGGAGTCTTGCTAGACTTGAGGTGTGTTCAAAATGGCACCATATTCCTTGTAGTGCACTACCTTTGACCAGGACCCATAGGGTAGTAGTGCACTACTTAAGGAATAGGGTGCCATTTGGGACATAGCCTTAAGAGTTTGCTGCTTCTTTCCGAAACCACAGATTTTGCAAATATTTCTGGGCTGAGGGTGTGGCCTTCCCAAGCGGAAAAAGCAGGCAGAGGGAGGGAGGATAAGACCCAGTGCAGTATCACTAGCGTGTCTCAGGAAAGAAACCAGGGAAAGTGCAATGTGTCTTGGGTATTTTTCAGGAGTGTGTCTTATGAATGTATAGCTAAAAGTCTTGCACTGAAATTATTGTAATGTTTTATTATAATTAATGAAAATAAGTAATAAAATGAATATTTTGTAAAAAGATGACATTTGGTTTTGTTTCTTAACTCTAGTTGGATGATAGTGCCCCTAATGTTGAATTGACATTGGTTTTGTATTCTAATGTGACAGGGATTTAAAAAAGTTTTCGGTCTGTTTCTTGGACACAGAATTTAGCCTATTGGACTAAGAAGCATTTTGAATGGTGACTCCATTTTAACATTATTTTTTTGTCCAGGGCTAGTCTCAGTCTGTGTCTTAGAAACCAACCCTTTATATTAATGACTTTACCATGTTGCCCTTTTATGTAGTTCAGGGTTGTTGTCCATGTTTCATGCTGGAGTGGACAAAATTGGCAATATTATATTAAGGGTTGATGGGCAAGTACTTTAGATATTTGTTAATTTAGGGCCTAAGGTTAGGGTTGGTAGGTTGTTTTCACATTTTATTTGAACCCATTTCTGTCCCATCTTTTGAATTTGGCATTGTAGCCTATATACACTGAGTGTACCAAACATTAAGAACACCTTCCTAATATTGAGTTGCACCCCCACCTTTTGCCCTCAGAACAGCCTCAATTTGTCGGGGCATGGACTCCACAAGGTGTCAAGCGTTCCACAGGGATGCTGGCCCATGTTGACTCCAAAGCTTCCCACAGTTGTG
>NC_140026.1:8816385-8820058 GCF_964263955.1 Coregonus lavaretus
GCCAAGACCTCTGAAAAACAATTGTAGACCTCCACATGTCTGGTTCATCCTTGGGAGCAATTTCCAAATGCCTGAAGGTACCACGTTCATCTGTACAAACAATAGTATGCAAGTATAAACACCATGGGACCACACAGCCGTCATACCGCTCAGAAAGGAGACGCGTTCTGTCTCCTAGAGATGAACGTACTTTGGTGCGAAAAGTGCAAGTCAATCCCAGAACAACAGCAAAGGACCTTGTGAAGATGCTGGAGGAAACAGGTACAAAAGTATCTATATCCACAGTAAAACGAGTCCTATATCGACATAACCCCGAAAGGCCGCTCAGCAAGGAAGAAGCCACTGCTCCAAAACTGCCATAAAAAAGCCTGACTACAATTTGCAACTGCACATGGGACAAAGATTGTACTTTTTGGAGAAATATACTCTGGTCTGATGAAACAAAAATAGAAGAGTTTGGCCATAATGACCATTGTTATGTTTGGAGGAAAAAGGGGGTGCTTGCAAGCCGAAGAATACCATCCCAACCGTGAAGCACGGGGGTGGTAGCATCATGCTGTGGGGGTGCTTTGCTGCAGGAGGGATTGGTGCACTTCACAAAATAGATAACATCATGAGGAAGGAAAATTATGTGGATATATTGAAGCAACATCTCAAGAAATCAGTCAGGAAGTTAAAGCTTGGTCGCAAATGGGTCTTCCAAATGGACAATGACCCCAAGCATACTTCCAAAGTTGTGGCAAAATGGCTTAAGGACAACAATGTCAAGGTATTGGAGTGGCCATCACAAAGCCCTGACCTCAATCCTATAGAAAATGTGTGGGCAGAACTGAAAAAGCGTGCGCAAGCAAGGAGGCCTACAAACCTGACTCAGTTACTTCAGCTCTGTCAAGAGGAATGGCCAAATTTCACCCAATTTATTGTGGAAAGCTTGTGGAAGGCTACCCGAAACGTTTGACCCAAGTTAAACAATTTAAAGGCAATGCTACCCAATACTAATTCAGTGTATGTAAACTTCTGACCCACTGGGAATGTGATGAAAGAAATAAAAGCTGAAATAAATAATTCTCTCTACTATTATTCTGACATTTCACATTCTTAAAATAAAGTGGTGATCCTAACTGACCTAAGACAGGGAATTTTTTCCAGGATTGAATGTCAGGAATTGTGAAAAACTGAGTTTAAATGTATTTGGCTAAGGTGTATGTAAACTTCTGACTTCAACTGTATATTGTATATTTTGTGTATCTTTGTTTTCTCTCATGATACTTGTTTCTCTCACTCTATACATTTCTGATGAACACTTTCATGTTTGCTCTCCATTCCTCCCTCTCTCTCTCTCTGTCTCTCTCTCTCTCTCTCGCTCTTTCTCTCTCTCTCTTGCTCTTTCTCTCTCTCTCTTGCTCTTTCTCTCTCTCTCTTGCTCTTTCTCTCGCTCTCTCTCTCTCTCTCTCTGTCTGTCTCTCTGTCTCTCTCTCTCTCTCTCTCTCTCTCTCTCTCTCTCTGTCTCTCTCTCTGTCTCTCTCTCTCTCTCTCTCTCCTCTCTCTCTCTCTCTCTCTCTCTCTCTCTGTCTCTCTCTCTCTCTCTCTCTCTCTCTCTCTGTCTCTCTCTCTCTCTCTGTCTCTCTGTCTCTCTCTCTGTCTCTCTCTCTCTCTCTCTCTCTCTCTCTGTCTCTCTGTCTCTCTCTCTCTCTCTCTCTGTCTCTCTGTCTCTCTCTCTGTCTCTCTCTCTCTCTCTCTCTCTCTCTCTCTCTCTCTCTCTCTCTCTCTCTCTCTCTAGCTCTCTATTCCCCTCTTCACTCAGATAGAGGAGTGTTGACACTACCCCAGCTGAAGGATTTGTGCTCCTTGAATTTATCCGTCCCAGGAGTGCGACAAGATCACTGACATCTCCCCAAAGCACACATTGCAGTTGCATGAATTCCTCACTTTTCACTGCGTGTGCGTTTTAGCGAATCAAGCGCTTTCAGTTGGGAAATTCACTTGATTCAAGGCCTGAACTGTGCCAACATATTGGTACATTCTGAGTATTTCCATTCTGTGAAGGTCTGTGTTCACAGCGCAGTTTGCAACTGTCAGGTGTTTTTGGGATGATTGATAAGAGAATCGTGTCTCTGGTCAGATTTTGTAGTATGTTACTCAATGCCAATCAAAGTTCAAAGGGCATGATACACCACCATGAGACAGAGCTTTGCCTTCTAAGCATGTTGACATTAGAACTTAGAACTCATAATTCAGAACTTAGAACCTAGAATGTAGAACTCAGAATTCAGAATTTAAAACTTAGAATCTAGATCTCAGAATTCAGAACTTGAAACTCAGAACGTAGAACTCAGAACATAGAACTCTGAACTCAGAATCTAGAACTCAGAACTTCATTTTGGATTGTTTTATTGATTGTCCGTATTGTGAATACTCCTTAAATCACAGAATTCAAACGTGTTCTTGCAAGAGCTTTAACCTAATTTTAGGTCACATTCAACTTGTCAAATCAATACGATTTTTAGTTTCTAAAATACAATAACATGCAAGAGATAGACCAACATCACTTTACATAATATATAGTTTGTTCTGGAAGACATACATTATATATACAGCAGTATGTGGACACCCCTTCAAATTAGTGGATTCGGCTATTTCAGCCACACCGTTGTGACAGGTGTATAAAATTGAGCACATAGCCATGCAATCTCCATAGACAAACATTGGCAGTAGAAGGGCCTTACTGAAGAGCTCAGTGAATTTCAACGTGGCACCGTCATAGGATGCCACCTTTCCAACAAGTCAGTTCATCATATTTCTGCCCTGCTAGAGCTGCCCCGTTCAACTGTAAGTCTTTTTATTGTGAAGTGGAAACGTCTAGGAGCAACAACGGCTCAGCCACAAAGTGGTAGGCCACACAAGCTCACAGAACGGGACCGCCGAGTGCTGAAGCGCATAGCGCGTAAAAATCGTCTGTCCTCGGTTGCAATACTCACTACCAAGTTCCAAACTGCATCCGGAAGCAACGTCAGCACAATAACTGTTGGTCGGGAGCTTCATGAAATAGGTTTCCATGGCCGAGCAGCTGCACACAAGCCTAAGACCACCATGTGCAATGCCAAGCGTCAGCTGGAGTGGCGTAAAGTTCGCCGCCATTGGACTCTGGGGCAGTGGAAACGCGTTCTCTGGAGTGTTCACGCTTCACCATCTGGCAGTCCAACGGACAAATCTGGCTTTGGCGGATGCCAGGAGAACTCTAGCTGCCCGAATGCATAGTGCCCACTGTAAAGTTTGGTGGAGGAGGAATAATGGTCTGGGGCTGTTTTTCATGGTTCGGGCTAGGCCCCTTAGTTCCAGTGAAGGGAAATCTTAACGCTACAGCATACAATGACATTCTAGATGGTTCTGTGCTTCCAACTTTGTGGCAACAGTTTGGGGAAGGCCCTTTCCTGTTTCAGCATGACAATAGCCCCAGTGCACAAAGCTAGGTCCATACAGAAATGGTTTGTCGAGATCGGTGTGGAGAACTTGACTGGCCTGCACAGAGCCCTGACCTCAACCCCATCGACATACGTCCACATACTTTTGGTCCTGCAGTGTACTTTCGTCCGTGTTGTTTGAATATAGGTGAGAGGTAAAGGAATGTTCCCTTTGAGAAACACAGATAACAGTATGTTCCATATGTCCTCTC
>NC_140026.1:8820258-8910258 GCF_964263955.1 Coregonus lavaretus
GACACCTCCAAGTGGACGCTACCTCTCTGTTCCTGCTGTTCCTCGCCCAGATGACTGCCTCAGGTAGAGGGGTCACTCTAGGAAGCTTTATAAAGTCTTCATTTGTTTGTCTTCTAGGACTATGGGGGTGGGGGGGGGGGGGTATATGATCAACTTCCACAACTCACTTAGGCCCCACGTTTTTGAGTCTCCAGTTGTTGCAGTAACTAGAACTCTTATCAGATGTTTTTTTTTTATTTATTTTTTACATTGTTTACAATTCTTGGAACTCGTATTTACCCATGTTTCATGTGTCTGTCCTGCAGGACTCCATATCGTCTACACTCAGGATGAGGTGGATGTGGTACAGAATCTCATGTTTTACATCGAGGCAGCTTACAAAGTGGCTGTAAGTTTCTGTTGAAATTCAAAGACGTGAATAAGCGAACCGTGGATGTTGTAGCATCTATGTAGTGCTAATATAGACATTATGAATGCTCTATACCAGCCATTCTTAAAGTACGGGTCAACATATGGGAGTACTATCTCTCATAGTAGTAGATGTGAGTTTCTCTTTCAAACAATTCCCTTGTACACAGATATAATAGCTAGAAAGCTAACGTTAGCCAAAACAAACTAGCTAGCTACTGATAGTGCAACCATAAGTAACAGTACATATGAAGATGAAAAATTATCAGCCTACTGTACATCTTACTGTAGATATGATTGTTGAAAACAAGTCTAGGTTGGAACTGTTGCTGTTAAAATACAAGTAATAATTTTTATTCTGAACTGGAATAAACTGATTGAAGCAAGATGCTTTTTGAGGCAAACCCACTCACACAGTTCTGGGTTGCTCATCTACAGCAGGAAGCGGTCTCCTGCCTGGCTGAGAAAGCAGTAGATGTTCTGATCCAGTTTGGCACCACATACCTATGCCAGTCAGGGTTCTCAACTCTGGTGTACTTAAAAAAACAAGTACAGAAACAGACTCCATGCTGAGCATGACCTCAGGGTTGCACTGTCAAAAACGGAGCTCAGAATAGACATGCTTGTTGAAGCTTCAACCAGCCACACACCTCTCAATAGGACTGTGTGTGTGTTTTCTGGTCTACATCTGTGTGATGTGATCAATCAGTTTATTCTAGTTCAGAATGAAAATGATTTATTGTATTTTAACATCAACAGTTCCAACCTAGACAGATATGTAAAAGTGTTTTTAATGGGGAAAAATGAACATGAATATACACTACCGTTCAAAAGTTTGGGGTCACTTAGAAATGTCCTTGTTTTCGAAAGAAAAGCAAGTGTGTTCCAATGGCACGTTGTTTGCTAATCCAAGTTTATCATTTTAAAAGGCTAATTGATCATTAGAAAACCCTTTTGCAATTATGTTAGCACAGCTGAAAACTGTTGTGCTGATTAAAGAAGCAATAAAACTGGCCTTCTTGAGACTAGTTGAGTATCTGGAGCATCAGCAATTGTGGGTTCGATTACAGGCTCAAAATGGCCAGAAACAAATAACTTTCTTCTGAAACTCATCAGTCTATTCTTGTTCTGAGAAATGAAGGCTATTCCATGCGAGAAATTGCCAAGAAACTGAAGATCTCGTACAACGTTGTGTACTACTCCCTTCACAGAACAGAGCAAACTGGCTCTAACCAGAATAGAAAGAGGAGTGGGAGGCCCCAGTGCAAAACTGAACAAGAGGACAAATACATTAGTGTCTAGTTTGAGAAACAGACACCTCACAGGTCCTCAACTGGCAGCTTCATTAAATAGTACCCGCAAAACACCAGTCTCAACGGCAACAGTGAAGAGGCGACTCCAGGATGCTGACCTTCTAGGCAGAGTTGCAAAGAAAAAGCAATATCTCAGACTGGCCAATAAAAATAAAAGATTAAGATGGGCAGTCTGAGATATGGCTTTTTCTGGGTCCCAGGCTGAAAAAGCTCTAAGAACCCCTGCGCTATAGAAGCTCTATAATGTATTTAAGTGGTTGGTTATTTAATTTAAAATGGGACACTTCTGTTTATTCACTCTGCTACTTACAGTGGTTATGAACACTTTATGAATGCTCTACCAAGCTCTATAAATACTTTATGAATCCTTTATGAACTATACTCTACTCTTTCAGGATTACGGGATGTGGGAGAGAGGAGACAAGACGAACCAGGGGATCCCTGAGCTCAACGCTAGCTCTATCGGCATGGCTAAAGTGAGAATGCACACGCACACACACACACAGGGAGGAGAAGTTATGATTAAGGTCATAATTCCTTGTGTCGTATTGTGGTCTGTATGGGAAAGCCTATAAAAATGATTGACACTGCCCTGAAAGCCTGCCACCAACAGACAAGCTGTGATCGAAAGAGTGAAGCAACAAAAAACACGCACACACACACACACACACACACACACATATTTTACACCCCTCTGCTCCCCCCTCTCTCTATTTTACACCCCTCTGCCCCCCCCTCTCTATTTTACACCCCTCTGCCCCCCCTCTCTATTTTACACCCCTCTGCCCCCCCCCCTCTCTATTTTACACCCCTCTGCCCCCCCCCTCTCTATTTTACACCCATCTGCCCCCCCCTCTCTATTTTACACCCCTCTGCCCCCCCCCTCTCTATTTTACACCCCTCTGCCCCCCTCTCTCTATTTTACACCCCTCAGCCCCCCCCTCTCTATTTTACACCCCTCTGCCCCCCCCCCTCTCTATTTTACACCCCTCTGCCCCCCCCCCCTCTCTGTTTGTCTATCACTGTAGACCCTCATCCCTGTATCTATCCATCTTTAGCTCTCTCCCCTCCAACCCCCTTTTCACCCCTTCTTCCATGTCTGGTATGCTGCTGCAATGAAAGTGACTCTCTTCTATGAAAGAGATTTAAGGCCGATCCTCTCGCTCGCGCGCGCTCACACACACACACACACACACACACACACACACACACACACACACACACACACACACACACACAGAAACGCACACACACACACACACAGAAACGCACACACACACACACACACACACACACACACAGAAACACACACACACACACGCACACACACACACAGAAACGCACACACACACACACACACACACACACACAGAAACGCACACACACACACACACACACACACACACACACACACAGAAACGCACACACACACACAGAAACGCACACAAACCAGCTGAGAATGCGTTCATGATGGACAGAGGGCACACACACACACACACACACACACACACACACACACACAGAAACGCACACAAAGCAGCTGAGAATGCGTTCATGATGGACAGAGGGCACACACACACACACACACACACGCACACGCACACACACACACAAACGCACACAAAGCAGCTGAGAATGCGTTCATGGTGGACACAGGGTGGGTTTCACACATTGCTTCCGTTAACACACACACACATTTGTCTGTCATTGGTATGTCTTCCCCTGCTCAACCCTTTGATTGCGTTCGCTAGTATCGTGTTCTGAGCGTTGGTTACTGGAGTTTCCAAGAACCAGACATGGTTCACAGGAACAACGACGTAGTAAATAGATAAATACTAGTAACTGTTTCTATCTGATATTCCTAGAAATCAGCAGCGTAATGTACCATTTCTTGTTTCCATATCAGCGTAGGCGACACGTAGTTTTCCATTTAATTTAATTATTTTACACCAGCCCTCTGTCACCATCCTTCTGTTTTATGTTATATCTGATATCTCATTGTTATGACAGTCTTATGACCTGATGTAGCCCTTATGAAGGTGTTATGTAGTCCTTATTAAGATGTAGTAGGGTTGGGTACTATACTGTATATACCGTAATCCGGGGTATTTTGAAATACCCGCAATGTGATTTTCAATACCGTCAAATTCGTAAGAAAATGTTTTGTTGTTGGGATATTTGTACTTTTAAAATAAATACCTGCCGTCATCTTGTGCACTAGGTAAATAGATAAAGCAGATGGCTTTCTTCATTTCACCTGTTTTGATTATTTTTCATAATGAAGCTTACCGGTAGTTCCCCAAAACAGTTGATTGAGCCTGTCACGTGTGTGCAAATGGGAGCTTCATAAGGTGATTCTCTCCTGCAGCGCAACTTAAGTGAGGTGATCAACTTACACTTGTATGAAATTCTCTACTAATGTTTGCCAGCTATACAGTATATCTTACATTAAGTTAACTATCCAAAATGTGCCAAATACATTTTCTCCAGCTGTGTATTTGGTTTTCTAATTTTGCTAGCCAAGACGCTAGCTTGCAAGATCAAGCTTCTTGAATCTTGGTAACAGCAGAGAATCTCCTCCTGGATCAAGAGCCTTTCTGTCTAATATGTGTTTTGTGCAAACTGTGAGTAGCCTTTTGAGATATTGCATAACTTTATGAGCAGGGTTGTCTGTCCTTGCAATTAGTTTATGTTCGCTTGCGCTCGTTAACATTTACCTAGCATCCGCTATGGGAATTCCTTAGTACCTGTTAGCATTTTTTTGCGCTTCCTTATGTGCACCACCCGTAATACTGTGTACCTCGGTATGGCAAAGGCACGGTATGAAGGTATGACAATCTGGACCAACTGTTATGTAGTCTTATTATAGTGTTATGTAGCCCTTGTGACAAGGTTATGTAGCTCTTATGAAGGTGTTATGAGCCCTTACAACAATGTTATGTAGCCCTTGTGACAGGGTTAAATAGCCCTTATGAAGTTATGTTATGTAGTCCTTATGAAGGTGTTATGTAGTCCTTATGAAGGTGTTATGTAGTCCTTATGAAGGTGTTATGTAGTCCTTATGAAGGTGTTATGTAGTCCTTATGAAGGTGTTATGTAGTCCTTATGAAGGTGTTATGTAGTCCTTATGAAGGTGTTATGTAGTCCTTATGAAGGTGTTATGTCCCACAGGCAGCTCTGGAGGCCCTGGATGAACTGAACCTGTTTGGAGCCGGAGGAGGACCAGGGTCTGTGGTGCACGCTCTGGCTGACGATATACAGCACTGTCAGGTACACACACACACACATATACACACACACACACACACACACATAGACATACACACACACACACACACACACACACACACACATATATATACACACACACACACACACACACACACACACACACACACACACACATAGACATACACACACACACACACACACATATATATACACACACACACACACACACACACACACACACACATAGACATACACACACACACACACACACACACACACACACACACACACACACACACACACACACATACACACACACACACATACACACACACACATAGACATACACACACACACACACATAGACATACACACACACACACATAGACAAACACACATAGACATACACACACACGTAGACACACACACAAACACACACATAGACATGCACACACACACACACATAGACATACACATACACACAAACACACACATAGACAAACACACATAGACATACACACACACGTAGACACACACACAAACACACACATAGACATACACATGTAGACACACACACACACATAGACATAAAGTGCCTTCGGAAAGTATTCAGACCCCTTGACTTTTTCCACATTTTGTTACGTTACAGCTTTATTCTAAAATTGATTAAATAAATAAAAATCCTCAGCAATCTACACACAATACCCCATAATGACAAAGCGAAAACAGGTTTTTAGAAATTTTAGCAAATGTATAAAAAACAAAAAAACAGAAACCTTATTTACATAAGTATTCAGACCCTTTGCTATGAGACTCGAAATTGAGCTCAGGTGCATCCTGTTTCCATTGATCATCCTTGAGATGATTCTACAACTTTATTGGAGTCCACCTGGGGTAAATTCAATTGATTGGACATGATTTAGAAAGGAACACACCTGTCTATATAAGGTCCCACAGTTGACAGTGCATGTCAGAGCAAAAACCAAGCCATGAGGTCGAAGGAATTGTCCGTAGAGCTCCGAGACAGGATTGTGTCCAGGCACAGATCTGGGGAAGGGTACCAAAAAATATCTGCAGCATTAAAGGTCCCCAAGAACACAGTGGCCTCCATCATTCTTAAATGGAAGAAGTTTGGAACCACCAAGACTCTTCCTAGAGCTGGCTGCCTGGCCAAACTGAGCAATCAGGGGAGAAGGGCCTTGGTCTTGGTCAGGGAGGTGACCAAGAACCCGATGGTCACTCTGACAGAGCTCCAGAGTTCCTCTGTGGAGATGGGAGAACTTTCCAGAAGGACAACCATATCTGCAGCACTCCACCAATTAGGCCTTTATGGTAGAGTGGCCAGACAGAAGCCACTCCTCAGTAAAAGGCACATGACAGCCCACTTGGAGTTTGCCAAAAGGCACCTAAAGACTCTCAGACCATGAGAAACAAGATTCTCTGGTCTGTTGAAACCAAGATTCAACTCTTTGGCCTGAATGCCAAGTGTCACGTCTGGAGGAAACCTGGCACCATCCCTATGGTGAAGCATGGTGGTGGCAGCATCATGCTGTGGAGGTGTTTTTCAGTGGCAGGGACTGGGAGACTAATCAGGATCAAGGCAAAGATGAACAAAGCAAAGTACAGAGATCCTTGATGAAAACCTGCTCCAGCGCGCTCAGGACCTCAGACTGGGGTGAAAGTTCACCTTCCAACAGGACAGCAACCCTAAGCACACAGCCAAGACAACGCAGGAGTGGCATTGGGACAAGTCTCTGAATGTCCTTGAGTGGCCCAGCCAGAGCCCGGACTTGAACCCGATCGAACATCTCTGGAGAGACCTGAAAAAGCTGTGCAACAAAGCTCCCCATACAACCTGACAGAGCTTGAGAAGATCTGCAGAGAAAAATGGGAGAAACTCCCCAAATACAGGTGTGCCAAGCTTGTAGCGTCATACCCAAGAAGACTCAAGGCTGTAATCGTTGACAAAGGTGCTTCAACAAAGTACTGAGTAAAGGGTCTGAATACTTATGTAAATGTGATATTTCTAAAAAATAAAATAAGAATTAGCTAACATTTCTAAAAACCTGTTTTTGCTTTGTCATTATGGGGTATTGTTTCTAGATTGATGAGGGGAAAAAACTATTTGATCAATTTTAGAATAAGGCTGTAACGTAACAAAATGTGGAACAAGTCAAGAGGTCTGAATACTTTCCGAAGACATACACACACAAACGCATGTATAGACACACACATAGACACACACACACACACAATTATACATTTCAATTAGTTTTGGGTTATCCTTTATCAGAGTTTTTTCTTCTCTCTCACCCCTCTCTCTCGGTCTCTCTGTTCTCTCTCACCCCTCTCTCTCTGTCTCTCTGTTCTCTCTCACCCCTCTCTCTCTGTTCTTTCTCACCCCCCTCTCTCTGTCTCTCTGTCTCTCTGTTCTCGCTCACCCCTCTCTCTCTGTCTCTCTGTTCTCTCTCACCCCCCCCTCTCTCTCTGTCTCTCTGTTCTCTCTCACCCCCCCCTCTCTCTCTGTCTCTCTGTTCCCTCTCACCCCTCTCTCTCTCTGTCTCTCTTCAGTCCATCCTCAACTCCATGCTTCCCAGGGCGTCTATGTCTAAAGAGGTGGATGCAGGGGTGCTGTCCATTATCTCGTACCCGGCCTTCGCTGTAGAGGACATCTCTATTGTCAACATCACCAAGGAGAAGATCATATCCAAACTACAGGTCAGGACAGTGTTATGTCACCCTTATGACAGGGCTATGCAGTGTTATGTTGTGTTATGTAACCCTTATGGCAGGGAAAATGGCATATATTATATATTTCTTTCTCTCTTTCTCTTTTCTCAGGGTCGATATGGATGCTGTAGGTTTCTCAGGGATGGACACAAAACGCCTAAAGAGGTAAAAACATGCGCTCTCACTCTCTTTTTCTCTCTCTCTTATCGCTCTCTCCATTCTTCCCTCTCTCTCTCTCCCTCCCTCCCTCCCTCTCTCTACATGTTGATTTATATCTCACCACCCAGCCATAGTCACTTCTACATTTGATGAAATGCATCTGCAGTCATGGGAGGTGTTCAGACTAAGTGCTTTGATCAGAGGAACAGCAGCGATACATCCCAATCAGTCAGAATGAGAAAATTTAAACATCTGTATCATCTTTCCATTCACTTATCCTTCCATTTCACCCCTCCTTCCATTTCACCCCTCCTTCCATCTGTTACCAGATTATTTGCGTTGATGTGGTTTCCTTATTTGTGTGGCCGCCTATGGAAACCCTTCACATCGTGAATATTATTTTAATTTACATTTTTTTTATAGGTCTGAAAACTCCAAACTATCCCAAATACAGGTATTTTTAAATCACTGAGATATGTATTTATCAGAACCCGAGTTTTGAACTTTTAAAGTTGGCCTCAGCCAAAAAGTTCAAATGGAGAAAACAGCATTCAAAGATTCCGTAATGTTTTTTTTTCTAATTGCATTGAGGCATGAGAGAAAAACCCCAATCAGCTCGATTGTTTTAAAAAGAGATTCCATTCAGAATATTACGTAGCAGCCTACCTGTTGGCTCTTGGTCGTTGTAGCCTATCCCTCTCCTTTCACTTCTAATTCCATCGTTTTAACTCCATCTTCCATTGATTACATATCTTCCCCACACGGAGGCGCTATTACTGTAGCCTGTTGCCGCATTGATGACTTATGATTGGCCAACAACAAGCTACACGCGCCAATCGGGAAAAGCAAAGAGCAGCATCATAAATTATACCATTTCTCTCTCTCTCTCTCTACTACAGCAGTCACGTTCAGATCTGTATGGTTCCTTCCTGACAAGTCAGTTAAAATTAGGCTACACGTAGCTGAGACCCGTGACAATCATATCATATCAGATCCGACCCAGACCCGTGACATTATTTCGAATTCTGGATTCGGACCCGCTCGGGTCCCGGATCGGGTCTCGGGTATTCGGTACAGGTGGATCCGTGAAGACCTCTACCTTGGATCCAGCGCTCTCCACCAGATCCAGACCCAGAGCCTGGCCATTCCCTTCACCCTGAGGGGAAACATCATGTTTCAGTGCTTTATCAGTCTTTTTTATTTGGGTCCACAATAAAGGAAATTGTCATGGAGACCCAAATGTTTAAAAACACACACACACTCACACACACACACACTCACACACACACTCACACACAAAGAAGGCTCTCTCTTCTTCTTCAAACCGCTGTGTCTATTATCTCTCTCTCAATGAATGAACATTAAATTGTTAGCTAGCTAACTTGTTTTGTGGGATACAGGGATGGAAAAATACCACGGCTGGTCAAATAGTCAGTGAAACATTTAGGCTAGCGTTAGCTATAGCGGCGTGTCTTCAAATTTGCCTTCAATAGTACTGTCACTCCAACAACACTGGCTATAGCCTACCTTTAAACAAATCCAGTGTAAATGCAGGTAGTGAAGGCCCGAGTTTATAAAGTATTGTGTACTTTAGCTAGCTAGCTTAACATACCTTGCTTGCTCCTTGTTGAATAGGCTCTCTCATCTCTCCATCCATGATGAGATGACAGACGATCGTTGGGACCACTTAAAATGATCCTTGATTACCAGTATTTCAGAGCATACTGGCAGCTTTGCTCTAAGTATTGACGTCTGACTAGCCAAGTCAAACAACAAGCAACATATCGCTATTTATCTGAGAAGTCAGCAGTCAGCTCCAGTGATGATAGAAAATGGGAAGACTGTGCTACTATTAGGAGCCCAATCCCAATTCGCACACCCCTTCAAAGATTTAAAAGCAGTGGATTGATGTAACTGTATTGGTAGACAATTCATCTACACCTATCCAATGTTTTTACATCTTTGAGGGAAGATGGCCACGGCTAGCCAAAATGACATAGCTAACGAATGACAGCAAAGATGCCTCTCACTTCCAACAACTTAAGGATAGGAAATAAATTGCTTTGCTACCTAAAATAAAAAATTATTCTGAACTGTTGAAATTACTGCAATGATGTGAATATATTTGGATCACTTTTCATGTCATTTTGACCAGCTAATGGGCCTACCCACTGATCAAACAACATCGGAAGAAAGTGTGAACCTCTTATGAACGTTAGCGACCTTAAATAATCATACAGTATGTTTACATTACAATAAAGTAAAGGGTTTAAAGTATCCAAAACAACCAAAATCTAAATTGCCACAAAAACTGATTTTCGTAGCGTTTTAGATTTTTCCCAACAATGAGTCGGTGCGACATCCGACAGGTTCTCAGAGGTCGTCTCACATTTTCTCAGAAACAATGTCATTCTAGAACTATACTTTGTTGTTTTATTGCCCTCCCTCCCGTTCATCCATCCATCCATCTATCTCCTATTGTTCTCTCTCCATGATTCTGTGGTTCTGTTCCCTCCCATTCATCCATCCATCCATCTATCTCCTATTGTTCTCTCTCCATAATTCTGTGGTTCTGTTCCCTCCCATCCATCCATCCATCTATCTCCTATTGTTCTCTCTCCATGATTCTGTGGTTCTGTTCCCTCCCGTTCATCCATCCATCCATCTATCTCCTATTGTTCTCTCTCCATGATTCTGTGGTTCTGTTCCCTCCCATTCATTCATCCATCCATCTATCTCCTATTGTTCTCTCTCCATGATTCTGTGGTTCTGTTCCCTCCCTCCCTCCCGTCCCAGGATCCTAACCGTCTATACTATGAGTCTGCTGAGCTGAAGCTCTTTGAGAACATAGAGTGTGAATGGCCCCTGTTCTGGACCTACCTCATACTGGACGGCGTCTTCACCAACAGCCCAGAACAGGTGGCTATATAGCAGGTTAAATAATAATAATAATAATAATAATAAATAGGGGTGTGCTTATATAGTCCTGTTTCACTGTATGTACAAGTGGGTAACCTGTAAGTGTGAAATGGAAATGTGTTTTTTGCCTTGCTTAAGGGCAGAACGATAAATTTTCACCTTGTCTGCTCGGGGATTCGATCCAGCAACCGCCAGGCTACCTGAGCAGGTTATGACCTCTCATAGGAGTTAATATAGAAGCTATATGCCTTCATAGCAGTGTCCTTACTTGTCACCCTCCAGGTCCAGGAGTACAGGGATGCCCTGGAGGGGATTCTGATCAAACAGAAGGATGGGATCTGTCTACTGCCAGAGCTCTACAGCGTTCCACCTGATAGGGTAAGACTGGAAAACCAGGGTGTAGTGGTGCCTTAATGGAACTCCAGAATCTTCCAACCAGGATGTAGTGGTGGCTAAATGGAACTCCAGAATCTTCCAACCAGGGTGTAGTGGTGGCTTAATGGAACTCCGGAATCTTCCAACCAGGGTGTAGTGGTGGCTTAATGGAACTCCAGAATCTTCCAACCAGGGTGTAGTGGTGGCTAAATGGAACTCCAGAATCTTCCAACCAGGGTGTAGTGGTGACTAAATGGAACTCCAGAATCTTCCAACCAGGGTGTAGTGGTGGCTTAATGGAACTCCGGAATCTTCCAACCAGGATTTCTGGAAAACCTGGGAATTTAGCAAGCCTAATCACACATGTGAACCAATTTTAGTTTTTTTACAGGTGGCTGAGGAGTATGCGAACCCCCCCCACTCTGTGGAGAGAGTTGGGGTGCTTTCTAACTGTGTGTCTGTAACCAACAGGTGGCTGAGGAGTATGTGAACCCACACTCTGTGGAGAGAGTTGGGGTGCTTTCTAACTGTGTGTCTGTAACCAACAGGTGGCTGAGGAGTATGTGAACCCCCACTCTGTGGAGAGAGTTGGGGTGCTTTCTAACTGTGTGTCTGTAACCAACAGGTGGCTGAGGAGTATGCGAACCCCCACTCTGTGGAGAGGGTCCCTCTGGGGAAGCTCCCTTTAAAGTGGGGTCAGTCCCTCTATGTCCTAGGAAGTCTACTGGCAGAGGTGAGAGGTCACGCACTACACTAGCTAGTGGACACTATACTATACACACTACAATAGCTGGTGACTAACTGCCACTGGGTTATAAAGTCCTCCTCTCCTCTCCTCTCTCCGGTATTGTATGGTAAAGCTTTGCCCTCTCTCTGTGTTCTACAGGGTTTCCTGGCCCCTGGAGAGATAGATCCTCTCAACCGACGTTTCTCCACCATCCCCAAGCCAGACGTGGTGGTGCAGGGTGAGATTTGAAGGCTACACACTGAATATATGTCTACGTTTGATAAAAGCATCTGCTAAAGGACCATATTTAAAGGCCGGTTTATACTTGGTCCAACGACATGTCTGTAGACTCTGTCTCTGGTCAAAACAACATTTCATTTATACTCCGGTGGAATGTCTGCAGATTGTCGCTGCGACTGTCGGTTTCCTTGTCGCACAGACATGAAAAAAAGTGAATGTCTCTTCGACTGTCGCAATGTCCGTTGTCGTGGTTACTTGGCTGCTACAGCAACAAGACCAAATCCATCTGTGATGAGACAGTGCATGAGTTCTAAAGTTCTCTGATAGAATGACCTACTTTAATTTCTTCACACTCACAACCGTAAGCTATTTTCTGTAAGCTCGCCATCATTACCTTGTAAATAATGATGTTGTGGGTTCATTTCCCTGTAATAATGAATAGAATTAGCTGAAGTTATACTCTTGGTCATTATTTGAACTGGCTAGCCAGCTAGATAGCTAACAAGCTAAAAACAAACCAAAACATTGTTTAGAAAGTTGTTTTTAGTTTACATTTACTGAATTTATTTTTAAACGGATGGGTTTATCGGTGTTAAAATAGAGCAAGTATGCTATTTGGAGCACCGGGCTGCTGATGTCATGTAGAGACTGTCTGGAGCACCGGGCTGCTGATGTCATGTAGAGACTGTCTGGAGCACCGGGCTGCTGATGTCATGTAGAGACTGTCTGGAGCACCGGGCTGCTGATGTCATGTAGAGACTGTCTGGAGCACCGGGCTGCTGATGTCATGTAGAGACTGTCTGGAGCACCGGGCTGCTGATGTCATGTAGAGACTGTCTGGAGCACCGGGCTGCTGATGTCATGTAGAGACTGTGGTTTTGTGTTGATACTTTTTCATAACGACAAGGACAAGTTTGATGTCGGACGACAATAGAATTTTCATGATGTCGCTATGGCAACTGTCTACAGACATGTCGATAGACCAACTGTAAACCAGCCTTAACACATACTGTATATGTAACTATTAAATATATACAGTGAGGGAAAAAAGTATTTGATCCCCTGCTGATTTTGTACGTTTGCCCACTGACAAAGACATGATCAGTCTATAATTTTTATGGTAGGTTAATTTGAACAGTGAGAGACAGAATAACAACAAAAAAATCCAGAAAAACGCATGTCAAAAATGTTATAAATTGATTTGCATTTTAATGAGGGAAATAAGTATTTGACCCCTCTGCAAAACATGACTTAGTACTTGGTGGCAAAACCCTTGTTGGCAATCACAGAGGTCAGACGTTTCTTGTAGTTGGCCACCAAGTTTGCACACATCTCAGGAGGGATTTTGTCCCACTCCTCTTTGCAGATCTTCTCCAAGTCATTAAGGTTTTTCAGGCTGACGTTTGGCAACTCAAACCTTCAGCTCCCTCCACAGATTTTCTATGGAATTAAGGTCTGGAGACTGGCTAGGCCACTCCAGGACCTTAATGTGCTTCTTCTTGAGCCACTCCTTTGTTGCCTTGGCCGTGTGTTTTGGGTCATTGTCATGCTGGAATACCCATCCACGACCCATTTTCAATGCCCTGGCTGAGGGAAGGAGGTTCTCACCCAAGATTTGACGGTACATGGCCCCGTCCATCGTCCCTTTGATGCGGTGAAGTTGTCATGTCCCCTTAGCAGAAAAACACCCCCAAAGCATAATGTTTCCACCTCCCTGTTTGATGGTGGGGATGGTGTTCTTGGGGTCATAGGCAGCATTCCTCCTCCTCCAAACACGGCGAGTTGAGTTGATGCCAAAGAGCTCGATTTTGGCCTCATCTGACCACAACACTTTCACCCAGTTCTCCTCTGAATCATTCAGATGTTGATTGGCAAACTTCAGACGGCCTGTATATGTGCTTTCTTGAGCAGGGGGACCTTGCGGGCGCTGCAGGATTTCAGTCCTTCACGGCGTATTGTGTTACCAATTGTTTTCTTGGTGACTATGGTCCCAGCTGCCTTGAGATCATTGACAATATCCTCCCGTGTAGTTCTGGGCCGATTCCTCACCGTTCTCATGATCATTGCAACTCCACGAGGTGAGATCTTGCATGGAGTCCCAGGCCGAGGGAGATTGACAGTTATTTTGTGTTTCTTCCATTTGCGAATAATCGCACCAACTGTTGTCACCTTCTCACCAAGCTGCTTGGTGATGGTCTTGTAGCCCATTCCAGCCTTGTGTAGGTCTACAATCTTGTCCCTGACATCCTTGGAGAGCTCTTTGGTCTTGGCCATGGTGGAGAGTTTGGAATCTGATTGATTGATTGCTTCTGTGGACAGGTGTCTTTTATACAGGTAACAAGCTGAGATTAGGAGCACTCCCTTTAAGAGTGTGCTCCTAATCTCAGCTCGTTACCTGTATAAAAGACACCTGGGAGCCAGAAATCTTTCTGATTGAGAGGGGGTCAAATACTTATTTCCCTCATTAAAATGCAAATTAATTTATAACAATTTTGACATGTGTTTTTCTGGATTTCTTTTGTTGTTATTCTGCCGCTCACTGTTCAAATAAACCTACCATTAAAATTATAGACTGATCATTTCTTTGTCAGTGGGCAAACGTACAAAATCAGCAGGGGATCAAATACTTTTTTCCCTCACTGTATATAGCCAGACGCACCAATGTGTTGGAGGAAACACCGCCCAACTGACGACCGAAGTCAGCCTGCAGGCGCTCTGCCCGCGCAACGAGTCGCTAGAGGGCGATGAGCCATGTAAAGCCACCCCGGCCAAACCCTCCCCTAACCCGGACGACGCTGGGCCAATTGTGCGCTGCCCTATGGGACTCCCGGTCACGGCTGCTTGTGACATAGCCTGGGATTTTTTGTCATTATGGGGTATTGTGTGTAGATTGATGAGGGGGGAAAACAATTTAATCCATTTTAGAATAAGGCTGTAACGTAACAAAATGTGGAAAAAGTCAAGGGTCAAAATAGCTCCCCATCCAACCTGACAGAGCTTGAGAAGATCTGCAGAGAAAAATGGGAGAAACTCCCCAAATACATTGTTAGTGATCCAATTGACATTTTAGTCATTTAGCAGACGCTCTTATCCAGAGCGACTTACAATTAGTGAGTGCATACATTTTTCATACTGGCCCCCCGTGTGCCAAGCTTGTAGCGTCATACCCAAGAAGACTCGAGGCTGAAATCGCTGCCAAAGGTGCTTCAACAAAGTACTGAGTACAGGGTCTGAATACTTATGTAAATGCGATATTTTATTTTTTTAGCAAACATTTCTAGAAACCTGTTTTTGCTTTGTCATTATGGGGTATTGTGTGTAGATTGATGAGGGGAAAAAACAATTTCATCCATTTTAGAATAAGGCTGTAACGTAACAAAATGTGGAAAAAGTCAAGTAACGCTACAAGCTTGGCACACCTGTATTTGAGGAGTTTCTCCCGTTCCTCTCTGCAGATCCTCTCAAGGTCTGTCAGCTGCAGGATCTCGTTGTACTTTGCTCCATTCATCTTTCCCTCGATCCTGACTAGATTAAGCATTTTTTAAGTTAAGGTTTACATCCCACATGCAACAATCACCTCCTGACAGAACCCCACCCCCAACAGTCAAACACATTTTACAGAAAAAATGACATATTTCTAGCTATTTTAATAATGAAATAAGTCAGTCATGTTTTTTATTCTCTTCCTGTAGTGTCTATCCTGGCAGAGAATGAGGAGATCCAGGAGTTGTTGATGAAGAACGGGATAGAGGTGGAGACAGTATCTGACATACACCCCATCCACGTCCAACCTGCTAGAGTCCTCAGCCACATTTACGCACGACTTGGTAAACAAAGAGAGGGAAGGGGGGAAGGAAGGGGGGAAGGAAGGAGGGAAGGAAGGAGGGAAGGAAGGAGGGAAAGATGGGATATAGGTGGAGACAGTAGCTGACACTGTACACCCCATCCACGTCCTGCTAGAGTTCTCAGCCACATTTACTCTGTCAACAATCTTTCACTACCATAAAAAAGAAAATGACCTTACAAAAACTGGTGCTATTGGAAGCCACTTCTACACCGGGCGGTGAGGGCCAGTTTCCCGTACTCTAAACCTATATTAGAAAGCATGCTGACTGTTGAACCCTCCACTCTTCCTCTTTTCTCCCAGGACGTAACCAGAGACTAGGGCTGACTGGTCGACCCTACAGGAGGATTGGATGTCTAGGAACTTCTAAGTTCTATGTCATCCGCAACACCATCTTTGCCTTCACACCACAGGTAGATACAGTACAGTACAGTACAATTTTCTGTGTGTGTGTGTGTGTGTGTGTGTGTGTGTGTGTGTGTGCTTGTTTTCCTACCTCATCAGGACCCTAATGTCCTAACGTTTCACCTGAATGTCCTGACAAGGTAGGAAAACTATAACTGTTTTGAAAAGTCAGGATGTTTTTCAGGTCCTGAATTTGTTCAAATGCTATTTTAAGGTTAGGGTTAAGGATAGTGTTTTGGGGGTTATGGTTAAAGTTAGGGTTAAGGATTAGGGGTAGGGGTAATGGTTAGTGGTAGGGAAAATAGGATTCTTTAATGGTCAAACATTTTTACTCCCCACCAAAATGTCCAGAAATGTCACGAAAATAAAGCTGTGTGTGTGTGATGTCTATGGTGTGTGTAGGCACCTGAGCTGAGCCATAAGGGAAACTGGACATCTACTACCGTACAATCAGTTGGGGGTGGGGCAATGTTTGCCTTTTGTCCCCTCCGCCCCACTTTTAATCTGAAAACACCATCACTTTTTTTGGCAAATTAAAAGTGTTAGAGCTAGTAATTTATCAATATGTATCTTTAAAATTGACATAGTCAGCAAAGCTACCAAAATATTTTATTTTAAGACCTACCTACCTATAGCTTGTAGCCTACCTATAGAATGCAGCCTACCTACAAGATAGCATGTAGCCTACCTATAGGATAGCATGTAGCCTACCTACAGGATAGCATGTAGCCTACCTACAGGATAGCATGTAGCCTACCTACAGGATAGCATGTAGCCTACCTACAGGATAGCATGTAGCTTACCTACAGGATAGCATGTAGCCTACCTACAGGATAGCATGTAGCCTACCTACAGGATAGCATGTAGCCTACCTACAGGATAGCATGTAGCCTACCTACAGGATAGCATGTAGCCTACCTACAGGATAGCATGTAGCCTACCTACAGGATAGCATGTAGCCTACCTACAGGATAGCATGTAGCCTACCTACAGGATAGCATGTAGCCTACCTACAGGATAGCATGTAGCCTACCTACAGCCAAATGAGTTATGTGTTCCGGCTGTAGCTTAGGCTATTTTTATTCTGGGAAAACACAATTTTCAACAGCGCATTTTGATAAAAATAACCTAGAAAATTACATTGGTTGTCATTCAACCTATTAAGCCTAATATTTCACAAGCCATTTTACAAACATATGAATGCTGAAGGTGACTCTCGTAGGTCAGCGCGCGAAGATGTGCACTGAGCGCAGTTTGACTCGGCTACTGCTACTGCCTGGGGTTGTTCGCCATGCAAAATGATTTGTAGATCAATGACTGTCAACACAATTACATTCATAGTTCGACACTGAAGGAGAGGACACCGTTGTCACAAAAGATGAGGTATTTTCGGAAGGTAGAAAGTAATTTAAGCAAAAAAATGTTTGTGAACCAGCTATTCGTAATGTTTGAATTGATTTTCTGACCGATGCTGGGTTACATTTGGGGTCCTGCAGACCGATGCACATCGGGGAACGCTGAGTATCCTTACATCATTGTAGACTTTCTAGGATCATTTCATCGTTCAAATGCTCTTTTATTTGGACATGGCTTTATACAGTAGCTACTGTATGTCCTGGGAAGAGAAGGAGAATTACTAGTCTTTTTTTAAATTCTCTCTCTCCCTCCCTCCCTCCAGTTCATAGATCACCAGCAGTTCTACTTGGCGTTGGACAACCAGATGATTGTTGATATGCTTCGTACAGACCTGTCCTACCTTTCCTCTCGATGGAGGATGACTGGCAGACCCACTGTCACCTTCCCCATCTCTCAGACCATGCTCAGTGAGTCACACACCAGGGAGAGTGTGTTTGTGTGTGTGGGGAGGCGGGAGTGTGTGTGTGGGGAGGCGGGAGGCGGGAGTGTGTGTGTGTGTGTGTGTGTGTGTGTGGGGAGGCGGGAGTGTGTGTGTGTGGGGAGGCGGGAGTGTGTGTGTGTGTGTGTGTGTGTGTGTGTGTGTGTGTGTTAGCTCATGGTCCCTGTATGTTTCAGCTGAAGACCACTCTGACCTGGACCCTGCGGTTCTGGCCACGCTGAAGAAGCTACAGGATGGATACTATGGAGGAGCAAGGTGAGGCCTCATTCATTTATTCATCTGTCCATCTGTGACTCTGTCGTCCATCTGTCGGTTTGTTTGTTTTTGTTCCTTCCTTAATTTATTTGTTTATTCATTCATTCATTTACCCCCCAGTCTGTCTGTTTTTTTTCTTCGATCGTTTGTTCTTTTGATCATTCATGCATTTATCCATTCATAAATGTTTTCTGAAATCACTCGTTCAGGCATTCATGCACACACACAAACACACACCCTCACTCACTCACTCACTCACTCACTCACTCACTCACTCACTCACTTAGTACCTCAATCCTTCCCTCACTGTCATCCATCCATCCACCCGTCCATCCATTCATTCATTCGTTCATTCATTCCTTTCTCTCGCTCCAGGATCCAGACGGGAAAGCTCTCTGAGTTCCTGACCACTTCCTGTTTCGCCAAACTCGGCTTCCTGGATGCCAGTAAGCACGTGGGCGGCATGGGCCGTGACGAAGATGATGATGATGATGATGACTATGGATGCTTTGCTGAGCATGGCTTGACCTTCAATGGTGGTAAGAAAGGGAGGGGAGGAAGGAGGAAGAGAAGGGACAGAGGGAGGGGATGAAGGGGAGGGACAGAGGGAGGGGATGAAGGGGAGGGACAGAGGGAGGGGATGAAGGGGAGGGACAGAGGGAGGGGATGAAGGGGAGGGACAGAGGGAGGGGATGAAGGGGAGGGACAGAGGGAGGGGATGAAGGGGAGGGAATGAAGGGGAGGGACAGAGGGAGGGGATGAAGGGGAGGGACAGAGGGAGGGGATGAAGGGGAGGGACAGAGGGAGGGGATGAAGGGGAGGGACAGAGGGAGGGGATGAAGGGGGCTAGTGATGTCACCAGGGTATATGAAAGAAAATGTTTATTCACGGTCAGTTTAAAAACCTTTTTATTTTACTTGATTACAAAATGCTCTCTTTTACTGTGACAATATTGCAGAGGTGGGACCAAATCATTATTATTCGAGTCACAAGGTCCGAGTCCCAAGTAGAACGGGTCGAGTCTCGAGTCGAGTCCCAAGTAGAACGGGTCGAGTCAAGTCCAAGTCGTGCATTCTAAGAGCGAGTCAAGTCTCAAGTCAAGTAAAAATATATATACATGCAACGACTTGTTCAACTACAAATCTTTTGTCTATTTATTGAGGAACCAGACTGACCTTTTCATTATTTTGTCTACTCTCGTTGTAAAATGGGGACCTTGTAGCAGTCGTAAGGGCATGAAGCCAGCAGAAGGCAAGGCAGGTTGACGTGCTCAGACCGTAGATTTATTTACAGGTCTTGGTGATCCAGTGGTGAAAGCGCCATATCATACCAAATATACACGGGCAATAGCCCAAAGAAATAGCCTCTGTATCAGGCTTAACCTGTCATATCTGAACGGACACAGGTAGAGGGCAAGACCGCACAGCCTCCCCTTCAGAAACCAAATGGAATCTGTCTAACAGGACCTCAACAGGTACATATAGGCACTTGGCCCCTCCCAGGACCAAACAATTACAACCAATAAACTGGTTCTACAATGTAAAAGGCAATTTCCACATCCATTGTTCCATTCACCTTAATCAGACTTAATGATTATTAATGATGTTTCATCACAATTCGTACATGGGAACAATCATGTTCTCTTATTCAACATCCTGACTCCAAAGCCTGGAGCGCATGCCACATAGCCCCTTTCTATGCGAACTGAGGCTTCCTGTTAGGCACAACAGAAATGACAGAGACGTAGGACACAGACGCACGGAAATCCGACATAACCCGGGAAATATGAACAAAGGAAACCATACATTGAATTAAATAAACTGAATTTCTACCTTTATGAGTCTTGCGAACGTTCATGTGCACAATACATATTGGGTAATTTTGACATACCAAAAGACCATTAGGCCTATGCTAGTAATTGTTGATTGATGAACAAATAATTTTTGGAGCTGCATATTTATTTATTATGTCGATGATTGGTTGGGCTGAGGCCTTGATGATTGGTTGGGCTGAGGCCTTGATGATTGGTTGGGCTGAGGGCTTGATGATTGGTTGGGCTGAGGGCTTGATGATTGGTTGGGCTGAGGGCTTGATGATTGGTTGGGCTGAGGGCTTGAATGATTGGTTGGGCTGAGGGCTTGATGATTGGTTGGGCTGAGGGCTTGAATGATTGGTTGGGCTGAGGGCTTGATGATTGGTTGGGCTGAGGGCTTGAATGATTGGTTGGGCTGAGGGCTTGATGATTGGTTGGGCTGAGGGCTTGATGATTGGTTGGGCTGAGGGCTTGATGATTGGTTGGGCTGAGGGCTTGATGATTGGTTGGCCTGAGGGCTTGAATGATTGGTTGGGCTGAGGGCTTGATGATTGGTTGGGCTGAGGGCTTGATGATTGGTTGGGCTGAGGGCTTGATGATTGGTTGGGCTGAGGGCTTGATGATTGGTTTAGTTGACAAGTTGAATCAGGTGTGCTATCTCTAATAGATCAAATACATGGAACGGTTGTGGCCTCTATCGAACTCTATGGGTTTTCCTAACTCAATGTCAGGGGTGTCAAACTCATTCCTGCTGGTTTTGTTATATCCATTCAATTTGTGTCAAATTACGATCTAGACAACCAGGTTAGGGGAGTTCCTAACTAATCAGTGACCCGCAGACACTCCGCCCTCCGTGGAATGAGTTTGACACCTGTGCTCTATAGCTTCAACCCTGTATCCCAGGCAAATTCCAATCTGGACCTCGAAGGCAGTTCCACTGATGATTTGTATTATTTCCCTAATGAGGGACTGATTCAGACCGTGGACACCACGTAGTACAGAACCAGCAGTACTCTGGACCTCCAGGCTCAGATTTGAATATCCCCCTCTATCCTATTTCCCCTTCCTGTGACATTATCTTTTAACCTCTGACCTTTGACCTCTGACCCTTCATTACCTAACGATTGACCTCTGAATGACGTTACCATCATCGCAAGATAACCTCCTGACCTGGTTGTTTTGATGGGTGACACAACCAACTGATTTTGTGTTGGATTAACAAAAGCAAGCCTGTGAATGATTTAGGTGTGAATTGTGTTTGTTTTTTGTTCAGTAGTTGAGCAAGTGACTGACCACCATGTTTTAGTGAATTATTTGAGAGAATATTTGTCATAGAATTTACGGTCAAAATGCTGTCTTTGTAATTGAACTACCTGTAGCTGTTATCTGCATTCAGACTAAACACTTAAATCCAAAATGAAGGGTGGCTGGAATGTTTTTAGACTGAGATCAAGGCATTTTAATGCAACTCTCATGGGGTCAATTTCAAAACAGAAACCTAACAAATGCCACAATGAACATTTTCACAGCGGTTTTACATTTTTGGTGAGTGAGAACAGTTGTGTAATAGTTGTGTGGTATGTGTAGAAAGAAATTGGTTCTGATCAGGGATTAATACAATTAATTAAGATTATGGTGTCCTCGAGAATATCATATTTCTCAATCTCTCTCTCTCTCTCTCTCTCTCTCTCTCTCTCTCTCTCTCTCTCTCTCTCTCTCTCTCTCTCTCTCTCTCTCTCTCTCTCTCTCTCTCTCTCTCTTTCTCCTTCTACTCTCTCTCTCTCTCTCTTTCTCCTTCTACTCCCCTTCATCTCTCCCCTCTTTTCTCCCCCTCTCACTTCCAAACCTCCCTCCCTCCCTCCCCTCCCCCTCCTCCCTCCCTCTCTCTAGAGGCTGATGACCTAGCCCAGTACCTGGACCAGTTGTTGACCACAGCGAACCCCAGCAGAGGGTTAAAGGTCAGGGTTATTTATTAATTAATACATTAAAATCTTTTTTTTTTTTTACATAATTTTTTTCACATAAAGCATTAAACATATATACAGTTGAAGTCGGAAGTTTTCATACACCTTAGCCAAATACATTTAAACTCAGGTTTTCACAATTCCTGACATTTAATCCTAGTAAAAATTCCCTGTCTTAGGTCAGTTAGGATCACCACTTTATTTTAAGAATGTGAAATGTCAGAATAATAGTAGAGAGAATGATTTATTTCAGCTTTTATTTCTTTCATCACATTCCCAGTGGGTCAGAAGTTTACTATACACTCAATTAGTATTTGGTAGCATTGCCTTTAAATTGTTTAACTTGGGTCAAACATTTCGGGTAGCCTTCCACAAGCTTCCCACAATAAGGTGGGTGAATTTTGGCCCATTCCTCCTGACAGAGCTGGTGTAACTGAGTCAGGTTTGTAGGCCTCCTTGCTCGCACACACTTTTTCAGTTCTGCCCACAAATTTTCTATAGGATTGAGGTCAGGGCTTTGTGATGGCCACTCCAATACCTTGACATTGTTGTCCTTAAGCCATTTTGCCACAACTTTGGAAGTATGCTTGGGGTCATTGTCCATTTGGAAGACCCATTTGCGACCAAGCTTTAACTTCCTGACTGATGTCTTGAGATGTTGCTTCAATATATCCACATAATTTTCCTTCTTCATGATGCCATCTATTTTGTGAAGTGCACCAGTCCCTCCTGCAGCAAAGCACCCCCACAGCATGATGCTGCCACCCCGTGCTTCACAGTTGGGATGGTGTTCTTCGGCTTACAAGATACCCCCTTTTTCCACCAAACATAACGATGGTCATTATGGCCAAACAGTTCTATTTTTGTTTCATCAGACCAGAGGACATTTCTCCAAAAAGTACGATCTTTGTCCCCATGTGCAGTTGCAAACCGTAGTCAGGCTTTTTTATGGCGGTTTTGGAGCAGTGGCTTCTTCCTTGCTGAGCAGATTTTCAGGTTATGTCGATATAGGACTTGTTTTACTGTGGTTATAGATACTTTTGTACCTGTTTCCTCCAGCATCTTCACAAGGTCCTTTGCTGTTGTTCTGGGATTGATTTGCACAAAGTACGTTCATCTCTAGGAGACAGAATGCATCTCCATCCTGAGCGGTATGACGGCTGCGTGGTCCCATGGTGTTTATACTTGCGTACTATTGTTTGTACAGATGAACGTGGTACCTTCAGGTGTTTGGAAATTGCTCCCAAGGATGAACCAGACTTGTGGAGGTCTACAAATTATTTTCTGAGGTCTTGGCTGATTTCTTTTGATTTTCCCATGATGTCAAGCAAAGAGGCACTGAGTTTGAAGGTAGGCCTTGAAATACATCCACAGGTACACCTCCAATTGACTCAAATGATGTCAATTAGCCTATCAGAATCTTCTAAAGCCATGACATTTTCTGGAATTTTCCAAGCTGTTTAAAGGCACAGTCAACTTAGTGTATGTAAACTTCTGACCCACTGGAATTGTGATACAGTGAATTATAAGTGAAATAATCTGTCTGTAAACAATTGTTGGAAAAATTACTTGTGTCATGCACAAAGTAGATGTCCTAACCGACTTGCCAAAACTATAGTTTGTTAACAAGAAATTTGTGGAGTGGTTGAAAAACGAGTTTTAATGACTCCAACCTAAGTGTATGTAAACTTCCGACTTCAACTGTATCTTCCTTGTATATACACTACCAGTCAAAAGTTTGGACATATATTTGAGATTCTTCAAATAGCCACCCCTTGCCTGGATGACAGCTTTGCACACTCTTGGCATTCTCTCAACCAGCTTCATGAGGTAGTCACCTGAAATGAATTTCAATTAACAGGTGTGCCTTCTTAAAAGTTAATTTGTGGAATTTCTTTCCTTTTAATGCGTTTGAGCCAATCAGTTGTACTGTGACAAGGTGGGGGGGGGGTATACGGAAGATAGCCCTATTTGGTAAAAGACCAAGTCCATATTATGGCAAGAACAGCTCAAATAAGCAAAGATAACGACAGTCCATCATTACTTTAATACATGAAGGTCAGTCAATACGGACAATTTCAAGAACTTTTAAAGTTTCTTTAAAGTGCAGTCGCAAAAACCATCAAGCGCTATGATAAAACTGGCTCTCATGAGGATCGCCACAGGAACGGAAGACCCAGGGTTACCTCTGCTGCAGAGGATAAATTCATTAGAGTTACCAGCCTCAGAAATTGCAGCCCAATAAATGCTTCACAGAGTTCAAGTCACAGACACATCTCAACATCAACTGTTCAGAGGGGACTGTGTGAATCAGGCCTTCATGGTTGAATTGCTGCAAAGAAACCACTACTAAAGGACACCAATAAGAAGAAGAGACCTGCTTGGGCCAAGAAACACGAGCAATGGACATTAGACTGGTGGAAATTTGTCCTTTAGTCTGGAGTCCAAATTTGAGATTTTTGGTTCCAACCGCTGTGTCTTTTTGAGACGAGGTGTGGGTGAACTGATGGTCTCCGCATGTGTATTTCCCACCATAAAGCATGGAGGAGGAGGTGTTATGGTGTGGGGGTGCTTTGCTGGTGACACTGTCTGTGATTTATTTAGAATTCAAGGCACACTTAACCAGCATGGCTACCACAGCATTCTGCAGCGATACGCCATCCCATCTAGTTTGGGCTTAGTGGGACTATCATTTGTTTTTCAACAGGACAATGACCCAACACACCTCCAGGCTGTGTAAGGGCTATTCTACCAAGATGGAGCGTGATGGAGTGCTTCATCAGATTACCTGGCCTCCACAATTACCAGACCTTAACCAAATTGAGATGGTTTGGGGTGAGTCGGACCGCAGAGTGATGGAAAAGCAGCCAACAAGTGCTCAGCATATGTGGGAACTCCTTCAAGACTGTTGGAAAAGCATTCCATTTGAAGCTGGTTGAGAGAATGCCAAGAGTGTGCAAAGCTGTCATCAAGGCAAAGGGTGGCTATTTGAAGAATCTCAATTATAAAATATATTTTGTTTTAACACTTTTTTTGGTTACTACATGATTCCACGTGTTATTTCATAGTTTTGATGTCTTCACTATTATTCTACAATGTAGAAAATAGTCACACCAAAAAAAACTTGAAAGACTAGGTGTGTCTAAACTTTTGACTGGTACTGTATATAAGGGGTCAGTTCCTCAGATATACATTAAGCATAATCCTGGACTGAAAAACAACCTCATTGGAGAATCTCCATTGGAAGTGGTTTTTAGTCCAGGATTAGGCTTAATCTGTGTCCGGGAAATCTGGCCTTAATCTAACCAATAGATTTGTCTCATGTCTTTTCTGGATGATTATTTGGGTTAAAGGTCAGAGATGACTCTGGAGTACTGGAGAGGTTCAAAGCAGCAGCCACCAAGACTAAGGAGATGGTGTCTCTCATGCACAAGGCCAAGGAACTCAACCTACACAGTGAGATAATAATAATAATAATAATAATAATAATAAGACTAAGGAGATGGTGTCTCTCATGCACAAGGCCAAGGAACTCAACCTACACAAACTTTTCAAGGGTGTTAAACTCATTCCATGGAGGGCAGAGGGTCTGCAGGTTTTTGCTGTTCCCTTGTACTTGTTCGATCAAGATCATTGAACAGATCTTTTTCCACCTCTCTCTTTACGCCCATCTCTCTCTCTACGCCCATCTCTCTCCATCCCTTTCTCTCTCTCTTCCCTCTCCCCCCCCCCCCCCTCTGTCTCTCTCCCACCCCTCTCTCTCTTCTAGATGCCCACATGTTTCTCCCCACCAAGCTCTTCCGTTCCCCTCAGCCCTCCCTCCACCTCACCCTCACAGATTCCTCTGCGCCTCACACCAGTCAGGTAGGTGTGTGTTCGCGCACATGTGAACATATGAACATTTTCTCAAGCCTTATACTAAAAGACCTCTCTCTCTCCTCTCCTCTCCTCTCCACCTCTCTCTTTCTTCCCTCCTCCACCTCTCCCTATAGGTTCCCCAGGTAGTAGTGACCTCCGAGTGTAACCTACCCAGAGATTCCAGTGGTGATATAGACTACAACAGTCTGGTCCAGCTCCTCAGAGACACCCACAGTCTACCAGACCAGGCTGACATACTGTACATCCTCTTCAAAGACAAGTCAGATTCTCTTCTATCTCTTTCTTTCTTTGGTGGCTGTTTTTCTGTCAGTCTGTCTGTCTGTCTTTGAATTATTTATTTCATCCCTCCATCCTTCTCTGCCGACACTTAAAAACTGACTTGCTTTGAATTGAACCTGAGAATTTTCAAGAATGCGTGTGTGTGCCCGTGTGTGCCCGTGTGTGCCCGTGTGTGCCCGTGTGTGTGTGTGTGTGTGTGTGTGTATATGTATCTGTCCACTAGGGGTATGGAGTGGGACACCAGGCTACATGGTAAAGGCTGTACGGTCCGCTCCCTGCTGACAGACCTGTATGTGAAGGCAGGCGACCTCAAACATTGGGGACTCATACGCATGATCTCTGGAATACTGAGGAAGAAAGTAGAGGAACTCGACTGGGTAAATATATAAACACACACACTGTTCAGTCTCTTGGCCTGCTGCCAAACTTTTCATTGGTTGATTAGTGCAGGCCTATTGTGATTGGTTGCTAGGTGTTAGCAGGCATGTTTGATTGGTTGCTAGGTGTCAGCAGGCATGTTTTGATTGGTTGCTAGGTGTCAGCAGGCCTGTTTTTGATCGGGATGATGAATGTATACTTGTTTTTGATTAGTTGCTGTGTGTCCCCAGGCCTGCTCTGATTTGTTGGCCCACCAGAAGCACCTGACTGTGGGTCTGCCTCCAGAACCTCGGGAGAAGACCATCACAGCGTCAGTTTACTTCCTATACATCCTATGCATCCGATGCATCCTAAATGGTACCCTATTCCCTATGTAGTGCACTACTTTTGACCAGAGAATGGTACCCTATTCCCTATGTAGTGCACTACTTTTGACCAGAGACTCTGAGTGATGGTTTTTACTTCAATATCCTGAAAGTGACCTCATCCTACATCGGGGTCAGTCCCCTTTTTGAATGGGCTTGACGATTATATAATAACATTAGTGAAAACGCAGACATTTAATATGTCCCCCCAAATTTTTTTTTACAAATTTACCACTAGACTTTTATGACGTTTTTTTGCTAAAAGACCATTGAGCCACATTCTTGACAATTGAACACCATTCAAAAAGCTTACAAAAGTTAAAAGACGTATTGAACCCTTTAAAGGTGCACTATGCAGAAACCGCTCTGCCATTTCCTGGTTGCTAAAATTCTAATAGTTTGCCTAATTTCAGTTTATGTGACTAAACAAACAGGGCTCCCTTGAAAAATACAGAAGATATCTGTTGGTTAAATATTTTAAAAGGATACATGGTTGTCATGTTTAGTATAAAAATAAATAAAAACATATATAAATACATTATCTCTCTCTCTCTCTCTCTTAATCTCTCTCACTCTCTTTTTATCTCTCTCTTCATCTCTCTCTCTCTCTTTCTTTCTGTCTCTCTCTCTGTCTCTCTCTCTGTCTCTCTCTCTGTCTCTCTCTCTATCTCTCTCTCTCTCTCTCTTTCTTTCTGTCTCTCTCTCTGTCTCTCTCTCTGTCTCTCTCTCTGTCTCTATCTCTCTCTCTCTCTCTCTTTCTTTCTGTCTCTCTCTCTGTCTCTCTCTCTCTCTCTCTCTCTCTCTCTCTCTCTCTCTCTCTCTCTCTCTCTCTCTGTCTCTGTCTCTGTCTCTGTCTCTCTGTCTCTCTCTCTCTGTGTGTCGGTCTCTTTCTCTCTCTGTCTCTCAGGCCCATCCCTCCAGACAAGCTGGCCAAGCTGATAGATGAAGCTAGTGAGAACAACATCACTATAGCCATCCTCACACAGGTACACACACACGCGCACTCACTCATTTGGACAAGCGTTCCATTTCAAACTACCTCCCTCTCTCTTGCGTTTGTGTGTGAAACAGGAGATCATGGTGTACCTGGCAATGAACATGCGTACCCAACCCAGCCTGTTCAGTGAGATGTTCAGGCTGCGTATCGGACTCATCATCCAGGTGATGGCCACTGAGCTGGCACAGTCTCTCAACTGCTCAGGTAATAACAAGAACAGTAATATTAATAGTAGCAGTAAGTTGGACACAGAGCTGGCACAGTCTCTCAACCTCATAATAATTAGAAAAGGACATTCCCTAAAATAAAAAGGGTTTTATTATTTTTGGCCCTACAGTGAAGTAGGAACTAGTGTCAGACATCCTGTAACCAATCACAAATTGAATACATTATTTTATGTGAAATTGTATGCGTTTCATATTTAGTGTGTGTATTTGTGTGTGTGTGTTTTGTGCCCTGTAGGAGAGGAGGCTACAGAGAGCCTGATGAGTCTGAGTCCGTCAGAATTAAAGATCCTGCTGCATCACATCCTCAGTGGGAAGGAGTTTGGAGTGCAGAGGAGCGGTATGACGCCTCTACGAACTGTTATGACATCCCTATGAACTGTTATGACATCCCTATGAACATCCTTTATGAGCAGTTATTAGATTGCTATGAACTCTTTATGTTACATATAATATACTATACACACACACACATTATGACATCCCTGTATGTGGTATCCTATGTTTATTGTATGTGTTCCAGTGCGTTCCGTAGACGCCGGCGCCAGTCCTGCCATCTCTATCCACGAGGTGGGCAATGTGGGCGCCACCAAGAGCGAGAGGGCGGGCATCAGCAAGCTGAAGAGCGACATGAGGATGGTACGTATTAAAGGGGCAATCTGGAGTTGAAACAGCAACAAAGTGTTTACCCTGCCACTTTTTTTGGTAAACGTGTGAGGAATGGAGCTGGAGAAATGTAACAATTTTCAAAATGTATAGACGGAGCTATGGATGCAACTTTTAATATAGTTTTAATTGTAGTGTGTTTATCATTCCTACTAATTTGTTATTTTACCTGGTCAAAATAAGCAAACTAAAACTGAACTAAAACCAATTGGCTGGGAGTACATGATATCACAGGTCTGTTGGCTTTTAAAGATGGATTATGTAACTTTTTGGGTGACCTGACCAAATTCACATAGAAAGCAAGTGTAAGAAATGTAATATATGTGTGTATATACATATATATATATATATATACAGTGGGGAGAACAAGTATTTGATACACTGCCGATTTTGCAGGTTTTCCTACTTACAGAGCATGTAGAGGTCTGTAATTTTTATCATAGGTACACTTCAACTGTGAGAGACGGAATCTAAAACAAAAATCCAGAAAATCACATTGTATGATTTTTAAGTAATTTGTTTGCATTTTATTGCATGACATAAGTATTTGATCACCTACCAACCAGTAAGAATTCCGGCTCTCACAGACCTGTTAGTTTTTCTTTAAGAAGCCCTCCTCTTCTCCACTCATTACCTGTATTAACTGCACCTATTACCTGTATTAACTGCACCTGTTTGAACTCGTTACCTGTATAAAAGACACCTGTCCACACACTCAATCAAACAGACTCCAACCTCTCCACAATGGCCAAGACCAGAGAGCTGTGTAAGGACATCAGGGATGAAATTGTAGACCTGCACAAGGCTGGGATGGGCTACAGGACAATAGGCAAGCAGCTTGGTGAGAAGGCAACAACTGTTGGCGCAATTATTAGAAAATGGAAGAAGTTCAAGATGACGGTCAATCACCCTCGGTCTGGGGCTCCATGCAAGATCTCACCTCGTGGGGCATCAATGATCATGAGGAAGGTGAGGGATCAGCCCAGAACTACACGGCAGGACCTGGTCAATGACCTGAAGAGAGCTGGGACCACAGTCTCAAAGAAAACCATTAGTAACACACTACGCCGTCATGGATTAAAATCCTGCAGCGCACGCAAGGTCCCCATGCTCAAGCCAGCGCATGTCCAGGCCCGTCTGAAGTTTGCCAATGACCATCTGGATGATCCAGAGGAGGAATGGGAGAAGGTCATGTGGTCTGATGAGACAAAAGTAGAGCTTTTTGGTCTAAACTCCACTCGCCGTGTTTGGAGGAGGAAGAAGAAGGATGAGTACAACCCCAAGAACACCATCCCAACCGTGAAGCATGGAGGTGGAAACATCATTCTTTGGGGATGCTTTTCTGCAAAGGGGACAGGACGACTGCACCGTATTGAGGGGAGGATGGATGGGGCCATGTATCGCGAGATCTTGGCCAACAACCTCCTTCCCTCAGTAAGAGCATTGAAGATGGGTCGTGGCTGGGTCTTCCAGCATGACAACGACCCGAAACATACAGCCAGGGCAACTAAGGAGTGGCTCCGTAAGAAGCATCTCAAGGTCCTGGAGTGGCCTAGCCAGTCTCCAGACCTGAACCCAATAGAAAATCTTTGGAGGGAGCTGAATGTCCGTATTGCCCAGCGACAGCCCCGAAACCTGAAGGATCTGGAGAAGGTCTGTATGGAGGAGTGGGCCAAAATCCCTGCTGCAGTGTGTGCAAACCTGGTCAAGACCTACAGGAAACGTATGATCTCTGTAATTGCAAACAAAGGTTTTTGTACCAAATATTAAATTCTGCTTTTCTGATGTATCAAATACTTATGTCATGCAATAAAATGCAAATGAATTACTTAAAAATCATACAATGTGATTTTCTGGATTTTAGATTCCGTCTCTCACAGTTGAAGTGTACCTATGATAAAAATTACAAACCTCTACATGCTTTGTAAGTAGGAAAACCTGCAAAATCGGCAGTGTATCAAATACTTGTTCTCCCCACTATATATATATATATATATACACACACACAGTGGGGGGGAAAAGTATTTAGTCAGCCACCAATTGTGCAAGTTCTCCCAGAGGCCTGTAATTTTCATCATAGGTACACGTCAACTATGACAGACAAAATGAGAAAAGAAAATCCAGAAAATCACGTTGTAGGATTTTTAAAGAATTTATTTGCAAATTATGGTGGAAAATAAGTATTTGGTCAATAACAAAGTTTCTCAATACTTTGTTATATACCCTTTGTTGGCAATGACACAGGTCAAACATTTTCTGTAAGTCTTCACAAGGTTTTCACACACTGTTGCTGGTATTATTGGCCCATTCCTCCATGCAGATCTCCTCTAGAGCAGTGATGTTTTGGGGCTGTCGCTGGGCAACACGGACTTTCAACTCCCTCCAAAGATTTTCTATGGGGTTGAGATCTGGAGACTGGCTAGGCCACTCCAGGACCTTGAAATGCTTCTTACGAAGCCACTCCTTCGTTGCCCGGGCGGTGTGTTTTGGATCATTGTCATGCTGAAAGACCCAGCCACGTTTCATCTTCAATGCCCTTGCTGATGGAAGGAGGTTTTCACTCAAAATCTCACGATACATGGCCCCATTCATTCTTTCCTTTACACGGATCAGTCGTCCTGGTCCCTTTGCAGAAAAACAGCCCCAAAGCATGATGTTTCCACCCCCATGCTTCACAGTAGGTATGGTGTTCTTTGGATGCAACTCAGCATTCTTTGTCCTCCAAACACGACGAGTTGAGTTTTTACCAAAAAGTTCTATTTTGGTTTCATCTGACCATATGACATTCTCCCAATCCTCTTCTGGATCATCCAAATGCACTCTAGCAAACTTCAGACGGGCCTGGACATGTACTGGCTTAAGCAGGGGGACACGTCTGGCACTGCAGGATTTGAGTCCCTGGCGGCGTAGTGTGTTACTGATGGTAGGCTTTGTTACTTTGGTCCCAGCTCTCTGCAGGTCATTCACTAGGTCCCCCCGTGTGGTTCTGGGATTTTTGCTCACCGTTCTTGTGATCATTTTGACCCCACGGGGTGAGATCTTGCGTGGAGCCCCAGATCGAGGGAGATTATCAGTGGTCTTGTATGTCTTCCATTTCCTAATAATTGCTCCCACAGTTGATTTCTTCAAACCAAGCTGCTTACCTATTGCAGATTCAGTCTTCCCAGCCTGGTGCAGGTCTACCATTTTGTTTCTGGTGTCCTTTGACAGCTCTTTGGTCTTGGCCATAGTGGAGTTTGGAGTGTGACTGTTTGAGGTTGTGGACAGGTGTCTTTTATACTGATAACAAGTTCAAACAGGTGCCATTAATACAGGTAACGAGTGGAGGACAGAGGAGCCTCTTAAAGAAGAAGTTACAGGTCTGTGAGAGCCAGAAATCTTGCTTGTTTGTAGGTGACCAAATACTTATTTTCCACCATAATTTGCAAATAAATTCATAAAAAATCCTACAATGTGATTTTCTGGAGAAAAAAAATCTCAAATTGTCTGTCAGACAAATTACAGGCCTCTCATCTTTTTAAGTGGGAGAACTTGCACAATTGGTGGCTGACTAAATACTTTTCCCCCCCACTGTGTGTGTATATATATATATATATATATATATATATATATATATATATATATATATATATATATATATATATATATATATATATATATATATATATATATATATATATATATATATATATATATATATATATATATATTTATATATATTTATTTATTTATATAACATGGGGGATTGGAAGTGATGCAGACAATTACATTGATGGAAGTTACAATCTATCTGCAATATTAAGCTGATTTACCCCCTAAAAAAATAAAAATAAAAAAGTCTCTAAGAATCGGTAGATATGTTCTTAAGTTTCGCTTTTGCATCTTTTACTTTCGTTTTTTTGTACACTTTTGTACACTTCAAACAGCTGAAAACACAATATTTGTAGTTATGGAAAATATATTTCACAGCGGTTTAAATGGTACAATGATTCTCTACACTATACTTGCTTATTTTGTCACATAAACTGAAATTAGAATTTTAGCAACCAGGAAATGGCGGAGCGATTTCTGCATAGTGCACCTTTTTAAAGGATTCAATACGTGAAAGTGACACGTCATTTAGCTTTTGTAGACTTTTTGAATGGTGTTCAATCGTCAAGAACGTAGCCCAATGGTCTTCAGCAAAAAAAACTTCATAAAAGGCATGTGGTAAATTTGTCCACAAACACAAATATAATTTTATACATACTAAATGACCGCATTTTCATGAATTGTATTATATAATCGTCAAGCCCATTCAAAAGGGGACTGACCCCGATGTAGGATGATGTCACTTTCAGGGTATTGAAGTAAAAACCATCGTTTATGACACTACAGACCAAGTACCAACAGTATCTAGACTGTTCTCCTCTCCAGAGCTTGTCACTCAGTCATCTTTCCATTTTCAGTTGGAGGAGCTCAGGTTGTCATGGTCGCAGCAGAGACAGGTGATGATGATGATGATGACTTTTTTCTTGTTACAGGGTGTTAATTCACTTGGGCACTGTCAGCAGTTTGCATGCAAAAGTCACCTAAAAACATTTTAATTGTGGTCAAAAACCACGTCGTGGTTCATTTGTGGTCAATAATGGGGGAATCCACTGGATCCAGGGTTCTTATATGTTATCGCCATGGTAATAGGGCAGTCTCTATGGTGATGACTAAGGTGGTCGGTTGGCACGGTGATTTTGAACGTAGTTGTTCACCCTAACACACACACACACACTGTTCACACTGGCTGTTCTCATGTTGTGAATCCTCTCTCCCCTCCTCAGAGCCTAACTCCACATTCACTGGACATGGAACACATTGAATCTGGGGTAAGAGTTAAAAGACATCTTAGAACACAAACTTTACTTTCAAATTTAATCGCTTTTCCAGTTTACATCCTACTGTCATTGTAATGCCATAGCAAAATTGCCATTTTGCAGTTGAAATGGAAAATCTCTTGTTGGCTTAACTTGATATGTAAACGGTATGTACATTTGATGTCTCTATCAGAGGTACATCCTCCCGCCCATAGGGTATATATTTGCATGTATGTATTTATATGTATTGTATAGGTCTCTCATCCATAGGATATATATGTATGCATATATTTGTATTGTAGCGAATTTGGTGGGTAGCCCCGACCGGGACTCGAACCGGGGTCAAGCGATTGTCAAGCCAACACCTTAAACATTACGCCAAGAGGGCCAAACCTCTTGACGAGGTCGCTAGGTGTTGGGTTAAGGTCGATACAGTATGTAGCATATATATATATATATATATATATATATATATATATATATATATATATATATATATCAGTACAGTACCAGTCAAAAGTTTGGACACACCTACTCATTCAAGGGTTTTCTTTATTTTTACTATTTTCTACATTGTAGAATAATAGTGAAGACATCAAAACTATGAAATAACACATATGGAATCATGTAGTAACCAAAAAAGTGTTAAACAAATCAAAATATATTTTATATTTGAGATTCTTCAAATAGCCACCCTTTGCCTTGATGACAGCTTTGCACACTCTTGGCATTCTCTCAACCAGCTTCACCTGGAATGCTTTTCCAACAGTCTTGAAGGAGTTACCACATATGCTAAACACTTGTTGGCTGCTTTTCCTTCAGTCTGCCATCCGACTCATCCCAAACCATCTCAATTGGGTTGAGGTTGGGGGATTGTGGAGGCCAGGTCATCTGATGCAGCACTCCATCACTCTCCTTCTTGGTAAAATAGCCCTTACACAGCCTGGAGGTGTGTTGGGTCATTGTCGTGTTGAAAAACAAATGATAGTCCCACTAAGTCCAAACCAGATGGGATGGTGTATCGCTGCAGAATGCTGTGGTAGCCATGCTGGTTAAGTGTGCCTTGAATTCTAAATAAATCACAGTGTCACCAGCAAAGCACCCCCACTCCATAACACCTCCTCCTCCATGCTTTAAGGTGGGAACTACACATGCGGAGATCATCCGTTCACCCACACCGCGTCTCACAAAGACACGCCGTTTGGAAACAAAAATCTACAATTTCCACCGGTCTAATGTCCATTGCTCGTGTTTCTTGGCCCAAGCAGGTCTTTTCTTCTTATTGGTAACCTTTAGTAGTGGTTTCTTTGCAGCAATTCGACCATGAAGGCCTGATTCACACAGTCCCCTCTGAACAGTTGATATTGAGATGTGTCTGTGACTTGAACTCTGTGAAGCATTTAATGGGCTGCAATTTCTGAGGCTGGTAACTCTAATGAACTTATCCTTTGCAGCAGAGGTAACCCTGGGTCTTCCGTTCCTGTGGCAGTCCTCATGAGATCCAGTTTCATCATAGCGCTTAATGGTTTTTGCGACTGCACTTGAAGAAACGTTAAAAGTTCTTGAAATTGTCCGTATTGACTGACCTTCATGTCTTAAAGTAATGATGAACTGTTGTTTCTCTTTGCTTATTTGAGCTGTTCTTGCCATAATATGGACTTTGTCTTTTACCAAATAGGGCTATCTTCTGTATACCCCCCCCTACCTTGTCACAACACAACTGATTGGCTGAAATGCATTAAGAAGGAAATACATTCCACAAATTAACTTTTAAGAAGGCACACCTGTTAATTGAAATGCATTCCAGGTGACTACCTCATGAAGCTGGTTGAGAGAATGTCAAGCGTGTGCAAAACTGTCATCAAAGCAAAGGGTGTATATTTGAAGAATCTCAAATATAAATATATTTTGATTTGTTTAACACTTTTTTGGTTACTACATGATTCCATATGTATTATTTCATAGTTTTGATGTCTTCACTATTATTCTACAATGTAAAAATAGTACAAATAAAGAAGAACCCTTGAATGAGTAGGTGTGTCCAAACTTTTGACTGGTACTGTGTGTGTGTGTGTGTGTGTGTGTGTGTGTGTGTGTGTGTGTGTGTGTGTAAATATATGTTTCTGTCACAGAGGTACAAGCTCCCCTCCATAGAGTCTCTGGATGTTCCAGTGAGCACGCCCGTCGTCAAGGATACGAGGCACGGCCAATGGCTGCGTAGGAGACGTCTGGACGGAGCACTCAACAGAGTCCCCATAGGCTTCTATCAGAAGGTCTGGAAGATTCTACAGAAGGTCTGTACTTACCTTGCAACATATATATATACAGGGGCGGTGTGTTCATTAGGGCGATATGGGCGACGCACTGCCAAACGGGAAAAGGAAGGGATTTTTTTTCTAATCAATTATATCACGGCAACAGTAATTATATCACGGCAACAGTAGTTATCAGTGTTCTAATCTAGACGTCTGATCTGCCACTAAATGTCCAATCAGGCTAAAGTCGTGCTTCAAATGGCCCCGCCCCTTTTGGGGCGATTTCAGTCAGGTTGAAAATCGCCCCAGAAGTCTCTCATAGACTCTCATGTAAAATCTTTTTTTTTTCAAATATCAGAGCTTTCAATACAATCTCTATGGGTTCCGGGAGGGCTTGCACTTACGCGCTTTCGTCATACGTAACATAACCATGAACGTAACTAAGAAAAGAGCGGGTAGCAGTGTCAATCAATTCACGTACTACTGTCAAGATGGCTAGCGTTCAGTGCAACTCGATTTGTCTCTTTGAAAGAAGTTCCTTTTTGTCGGCGAACAAATCAAGATAAATTGGCAACGAAACAATTAGGACCTCCCAGACCAAATTTAATAATTCAACAGGTTTCTACTAAAGGGGGAAAGTCCTACACCCGAGGATTTTCCAAAAATTGGTACGAACGAAAAACCTGGCTAGCAGGCTGCGATGTAGCTAATGCAGTCTTCTGCTACCCCTGCTTACTCTTTCACCCTGAAGGCGGCACGGCAGACAGCACCACTTGGACAGCGACTGGTGTAACGGACATGCACCATCTTTCAGAAAAGATTAAGAAACATGAGCTGTCAAAGACCCACATGGATAGCTGTTTGAGATTGTCTGCTTTGGGGAGAGTGAACATTGCCACTCAACTGGATGAGGGATACAGGCTAGCTGTCCGCCGCCACAACGATGAGGTTAGCAAGAACCGCCACATCCTCAGCCGGCTAATCCAGTGTGTGAAGTTTTGCGGAGTGTTTGAGTTAGCTTTGCGAGGCAAAGATGAAACTGAGGGCTCCACCAACCCTGGTATTTTTCTTGGACTTGTCAACTTTGTGGCACAATTAGATGAGGTGTTTTATGGAAATGCATATTGTTTATGCAGTGTTGAGGAATGTGAAAGAACACCCTTGATTATTTTTATTGTGATAACTTATTTTGCTTTTGTAAGCCAACACTTTTGAGATCAGTCAATAAATGCTTCTGGTATTGACTTATATGCTGCCCCTGTCTTCATGTTGTTGCTGGACATATCTTTTTTTAAATGTGTGTAGGTCACCTAAATCATCAGAAAAATTGCCCCCCCTGAGAATTTTTTCAGGAGCCGCCACTGTATATATATATATATATTTCGCATAAGTATATATAGTTTAGTATAACAGTGTATATATAGTTTAGTATAATTAAGTAATAAGGCCCGAGGGGGTGTGGTATATGGCCAATATACCACGGTTAAGGGCTGTTCTTATGCACGACGCAACACGGAGTGCCTGGATACAGCCCTTAGCCGTGGTATATTGGCCATATACCACAAACCCCAGAGGAGCCTTATTGCTATTATAAACTGGTTATTATAGTATAACACTGTATATGTAGTGCAGTATTATAGTATAACACTGTATATGTAGTGCAGTATAACAGTATATAGTTTAGTCTAACAACATGGTATAATGTATATATTATACTTTACCTTATAATATACAGGTAACTTCCAAAATAAAGGAAACACCAACATAAAGTGTCTTAATAGGGCGTTGGGCCAGAACAGCTTCAATGCGCCATGGCATGGATTCTATACACTATTGGAGGGATGCAACACCATTCTTCGCTGAGAAATTCCATCATTTGATGTTTTGTTGGTGGTGGTAAAAAAACGTTGTCTCAGGCACCGCTTTATAATCTCCAATAAGTGTTCAATTGGGTTGAGATCTGTTGACTGAGACGGCCATGGCATATGGTTTACGTTGTTTTCATGGTCATCAAACCATTCAGAGATCACTTGTGTCCTGTGGATGGTGGCCTTGTCATCCTATGGGGGTATAGCCATGGTAGCCAAAATAATGGCCTGCCCAGCATTTTTATCTATGACCCTAAGCATGATGGGATGTGAATTGCTTAATTAACTCAGGAACCACACCTGTGTCGAAGTACCTGCTTTCAATATAGTAGGTCCAGATTTTGACGAAACTTGGTTGAATTATGCATCTTGCCATGGAGATCCGGCATTAAAGAAATGACATTGATTGGGCCAAGGGGGGCGCTATAGTAATCAACAAATTAAATTCCAAACTTTGAAGAAGCATATCCCCTGTCCCGTTTGATCTAGAATTGTTGTCTCTAATTGGCCCAAGGGAGGAGGGGCGCTGCATCATTCATGTTTAATGTTGCCTTGTATAGTTCTAGTATTAGAGTGCCCATGTAGGGTTCTACCAAATAGTGCATTCGGAAAGTATTCAGACAGCTTGACTTTTTCCTCATTTTGTTACGTCACAGCCTTATTCTAAGTAAGGTATTTGTGTTTTTTATTTGTAATAAATGTGTAAAACTTTCTACAAACCTGTTTTCGCTTTGTCATTATGGGGTATTGTGTGTAGATTGAGGAACGTTTTCAATTTAATCCATTTTAGAATAAGGCTGTAACATAACAGAATGTGGAGAAAGTCAAGGGGTCTGAATACTTTCCGAATGCACTGTATAATATTAATATAATATTGAGTATAGTAATAGTATTATATTAATATAGTATTGAATAGTATATTAATAGTATTATATATGATATTAATATAGTATTGAATAGAGTATAGTATTATATTGAATGTTAATATAGTATAGTAATTGTATTATGTATACTATTAGTATAGTAATAGTATTTTAACCCAGGTCTGATTCTAACCCATTCATTCATTAAAGGGATTGTTTTTCCTTGCAGTGTCATGGTCTGTCCATAGAAGGATTTGTTCTACCATCTTCAACAACAAGGGAGGTAAGGCGGGCCTTCACAGCGCTCATTAGAAATTCCTCTAATGTTGAGAAATTATGTACAAAAAAAGATGATGACTACTGATCATGCATTGGAATCCTCTTCTATTCAGACAACTGTACTTCCTGACTTCAGAAAGTGTCTCTCTCCAACTCCCCCTCTCTCTCATCCCACCCCACCCCACCCCACCCCACCCCAGATGACTATAGATGAGATCAAGTTTGCTGTGCACGTGGAGACAGTGCTGAATCGGGTGCCCCAGCCAGAGTACCGCCAGCTGCTGGTGGAGGCCATCTTAGTTCTCACCATGCTGGCAGACGTGGACATAGACAGCGTGGGCAGCATCATCCACGTGGAGAAGATCGTCCACATCGCCAACGACATGTTTTACCACGACCAGGTGGGTGGGCTCGCATTTGTTTGTTCTACTATGAACAGGTGGGTTCTGTTCTTTTTTCTACCAGCACTAGATGGATGTGTCTGTCTGTCTGTCTGTCTGTCTGTCTGTCTGTCTGTCTGTCTGTCTGTCTGTCTGTCTGTCTGTCTGTCTGTCTGTCTGTCTGTCTGTCTGTCTGTCTGTCTGTCTGTCTGTCTGTCTGTCTGTCTGTCTGTCTGTCTGTCTGTCTGTCTGTCTGTCTGTCTGTCTGTCTGTCTGTCTGTCTGTCTGTCTGTCTGTCTGTCTGTCTGTCTGTCTGTCTGTCTGTCTGTCTGTCTGTCTGTCTGTCTGTCTGTCTGTCTGTCTGTCTGTCTGTCTGTCTGTCTGTCTGTCTGTCTGTCTGTCTGTCTGTCTGTCTGTCTGTCTGTCTGTCTGTCTGTCTGTCTGTCTGTCTGTCTGTCTGTCTGTCTGTCTGTCTGTCTGTCTGTCTGTCTGTCTGTCTGTCTGTCTGTCTGTCTGTCTGTCTGTCTGTCTGTCTGTCTGTCTGTCTGTCTGTCTGTCTGTCTGTCTGTCTGTCTGTCTGTCTGTCTGTCTGTCTGTCTGTCTGTCTGTCTGTCTGTCTGTCTGTCTGTCTGTCTGTCTGTCTGTCTGTCTGTCTGTCTGTCTGTCTGTCTGTCTGTCTGTCTGTCTGTCTGTCTGTCTGTCTGTCTGTCTGTCTGTCTGTCTGTCTGTCTGTCTGTCTGTCTGTCTGTCTGTCTGTCTGTCTGTCTGTCTGTCTGTCTGTCTGTCTGTCTGTCTGTCTGTCTGTCTGTCTGTCTGTCTGTCTGTCTGTCTGTCTGTCTGTCTGTCTGTCTGTCTGTCTGTCTGTCTGTCTGTCTGTCTGTCTGTCTGTCTGTCTGTCTGTCTGTCTGTCTGTCTGTCTGTCTGTCTGTCTGTCTGTCTGTCTGTCTGTCTGTCTGTCTGTCTGTCTGTCTGTCTGTCTGTCTGTCTGTGTGTCTGTCTGTGTGTCTGTCTGTGTCTGTCTGTGTCTGTCTGTGTCTGTCTGTGTCTGTCTGTGTCTGTCTGTGTCTGTCTGTGTCATTCATTCATTCATTCATTCATTCAAGACCCTCCCTCCCCCCTCTACAGAAGGACTTGGGAGCAGAGGAGCACATATTAGAAAGGGACCCCTCCACAGGAGTTTGTCGCCTGCTGTACGACAGCGCCCCTAGTGGACGTTTTGGCAGTATGACATACCTCACCAAGGCTGTGGCTGTCTACGTACAGGACTTTCTGCCCAGCGGCGCCTGTGCCCTGCAGTAGACACACACACGTGCGGGCCGTGTCAGAATACCCATACTTGGTTCACATTTAATAGTAGGATTTTTGGGTATGTGAAAATATAACATTTTATATTATTAGACATTTTGAATATTTGGAGTATCTTTTAAATGCCAGCATGTCATACTCATTTTGGCCTTTCATCTAGTAGAATTCACTGCACACTATTGAGGAAGAGAAGTGTCTTTTCACACCCACTTGTTTGACAACAGCTGAAAATCAGAATAGGGGATGTGCTCTCCAAAAATGAACGAATGGCGGAACAAGCCCTATTGCGCATTAGATAAGCAGTATGTTGATATTTGTTGCTCACTGCATACGTTTTTACTAAACAGTACTTCTGAATAGTATGTAGTACCATTAGTATACAGTATGTAGTACCATTTAGTATACAGTATGTAGTTTTAGTAAGTAGGAGGCGAGACAATTTCAGACATACACACACACACACACACACACACACACGTACACGTACATGTACATGTAAACGCTTAAACACACACACACACACACACACCCACACACACACACACGTACATGTAAACGCTTAAACACACACACACACACACACACACGTACATGTAAACGCTTAAACACACACACACACACACACACACACACACATGTCTGATCTGACTGTTAGACAATAAAAGCATTTAGTTTAGAGGTCATTGGGTCAAAATGTATTATTTTGTTTGGCCAGCCTGGCAGATATTTGCATCCAACATGGACAACACAGTGTCTTTATTTGGTGAGACATGACATTGTTTCCTTAATGACACCCTATTACATATATATATATATATAGTGTACTACTTTGACCGGGCCCCTTAGAGTCCTGTAATTGCAAACTATTACTCGATAACTAGTAATTGATAACCAGTCATCGATAACTAGTTATTGATAACCAGTCATTGATAACTAGTAAGTAACTGATATCTAATAACTGATAACTAGAAAGTAACTGGTACCTAATAACTGATAACTAGTCATTGATAACTAGTAATTGATAACCAGTCATCAATAACTAGTAATTGATAACTAGTAAGTAACTGATTACCAGTCATCGATAACTAGTCATGGATAACTATAAGGGGGTTATCATGGGCAGTTTACAGTTATTTGATTTGTTGAGATGTCTTGACTACCAAGAATAATAATTATACTAATTTATAATCTTCTGATAGTTCTGATATGTGACCTCAATTTGATAGATGTTGTAACTCAGTGTTTCCTAATACTGGTCCTGGGGACCCAAAAGGGTGCAAATCTTTAGTTTTTTTGCACTTTGCACTAACACACTTGACCGATTTTTATTTGAGTGAGGTGTGTTAGTGTTAGGACAATAACTAAAATGTGCACGTTGGGGTCCCCAGGACCAGGATTGGAAAACACTGTTGAAGCTGATGATGACTGGGTTGTATAAAAGTCTGAATGTTTTTCTTGAGAACACGTTTAGTTTTAATGCCAGTGTGCGTTTTTGGGAGGTTTTGTTCCTTTTACCTCAAAAGTCGCTGTATTATAAAGGTGCTGTGTTGTTTTGGTGGTTTTCAGAGTTGCTGTTTTATGTTTTAATAATATACCAGGTAAAAAAATACAACATACTATGCAAGAAGAGGACAATGTAGATTTGATATGTTACTTAACTTGAGAAATGTTTTCTTTTTGTGATTTCTTTTTCTTTTTACAAGCCTAACTTTTTTTTTAAAATAAAGGTTAAGTTAAATGAATGTAATTGGCTTTGCAAGTGTTAGATGGGATTAAACGTGAGCCAACACAACAAACGGTATTGAATGTAACTAAAGGTTAGTGTCCCAAATGCCACCTTGTTCCCTACGTAGTGCACAACACTATACACTGAGTGTACAAAACATTAGGAACACCTGCTCTTTCCATGACGTAGACTGACCAGGTGAATCCAGGTGAACGCTATGATCCCTTATTGATGTCACTTGATAAATCCACTTCAATCAGTGTAGATGAAGGGTAGGAGACAGGTTAAAGAAGGATTATTTTTTTAGACAATTGAGATATGGTATGGATTGAGTATGTGTGCCATTCAGAGGGTGAACTGTGGGAAGCATTGGGGTCAACATGGGCCAGTGTCCCTGTACAACTCAATCGACACCTTGTAGAGTCCATACCTCGACGAATTTGGGGGGGGGGCAAGTCAATATTAGGAAGGTGTTTTATTAATATTTTGTACACTGTGTATATACATTACACTATATAGCTCGGGAATGGGGTGCCATTTTAGGGGTGCAACAAACTCAAAGGTCTGTTTTTACTCGCATTTAAAAAGTGCAATTTGGATTGGAATAAAATCCTCCACAAAAAAAAAAAAAGGGGACAAGTGATTGGCACCTTGGCGAGTTTAATAGTTTGTAAAAAATTAAATATACATGTTCACAGTAGATGGTGGTAACCTCAATGTCATTGACTACTGAAAGGTTTTACTGTATCTGTATGGAAGGATCACTGTATTTGACAATGAAATAAATAATCTAGGTGGAATATTAAAGGTTTTTGTGAGGAGCCATTGCAGTGTAATTTGTTCATAGTCACAGTTACTGATGTATGTAAACCAGTAACCGTTGTACTCCTGAGTGGCGCAGTGGTCTAAGGCACTGCATCGCAGTGCTAGCTGTGCCACTAGAGATCCTGGTTCGAATCCAGGCTCTGTCGCAGCCGGCCGCGACCGGGAGACTCATGGGCGGCGCACAATTGGCCCAGCGTCGTCCAGGGTAGGGGGAGGGAATGGCCGGCAGGGATGTAGCTCAGTTGATAGAGCATGGCGTTTGCAACGCCAGGGTTGTGGGTTCAATTCCCACGGGGGGCCAGTATAAAAAAATATGTATTCACTAACTGTAAGTCGCTCTGGATAAGAGTGTCTGCTAAATGACTAAAATGTAAAATGTAATGTCTGATTATCAGTGGTGTAGTGGAGGGTAAATAGCATGAGCGTTTACCCATATTTCACAGAAAAATGCATTGAAAATACAGGGACCCATTACTTGATTCACCACTTACAGCATTACCCACCTGTTTTTTTTTTTTTACCACTGCATCACTGCTCATTCTGTAGTGCAGGGGTGTCAAACTGAAGGAAACTGTAATCCATGGTTCGGTTTTCACTAAACGGCCACTACAAACATATGCTAGCTAACAACCAATAGAAGGGAATCGGGTATGTGACCAAAATGTCAAATCAACTTCATATTTGGTTTGATGTCATTTACAGGTGTTTTGGCCATTTTAAAGAAAAACATGCACACAAGCCCCATTCACTTTGACTGATTGTTAGCTAGTGGAGGCTAAAGTAGGCGTACTCTCACTGGACACAGCAGGTCTGATGAAGCATTAGAGATGTGGTATTCTACTTCCTAAACTCACTTCTAAAAGATGTTTGGGCTAAGGCTCACAAACGTTTTTATATATATATATACAGTCATGGCCAAAATTGTTGGCACCCCTGAAATTTTTCCAGAAAATGAAGTATTTCTCACAGAAAAGTATTGAAATTACACATGTTTTGCTATGCACATGTTTATTTCCTTTGTGTGTATTGGAATAACACAAAAAAAACAGGAAAAAAGCAAATTTGACATAATTTCACACAAAACTCAAAAAATGGGCCGGACAAAATGATTGGCACCCTTAACTTAATATTTAGTTGCACACCCTTTGGAAAAAATAACTGAAATCAGTCGCTTCCTATAACCATCAATAAGCTTCTTACACCTCTCACCCGGAATTTTGGACCACTCTTCTTTTGCAAACTGCTCCAGGTCTCTCATATTGGATGGGTGCCTTTTCCCAACAGCAATTTTAAGATCTCTCCACAGGTGTTCAATGGGATTAAGATCTGGACTCATTGCTGGCCACTTCAGAACTCTCCAGCGCTTTGTTGCCATCCATTTCTGGGTGCTTTTTGAAGTATGTTTGGGGTCATTGTCCTGCTGGAAGACCCATGATCTCGGACGCAAACCCAGCTTTCTGACACTGGGCCCTACATTGCGACCCAAAATCCTTTGGTAATCCTCAGATTTCATGATGCCTTGCACACAGTCAAGGCACCCAGTGCCAGAGGCAGCAAAACAACCCCAAAACATCTTTGAACCTCCACCATATTTGACTGTAGGTACTGTGTTCTTTTCTTTGAAGGCTTCATTACATTTTCGGTAAACAGTAGAACGATGTGCTTTACCAAAAAGCTCTATCTTGGTCTCATCTGTCCATAAGACGTTCTCCCAGAAGGAATTTGGCTTACTCATGTACATTTTGGCAAACTGTAGTCTTGCTTTTTTATGTCTCTGTGTCAGCAGTGGGGTCCTCCTGGGTCTCCTGCCATAGCGTTTCATTTCATTCAAATTTCGACGTATAGTTCGCGCTGACACTGATGCACCCTGAGCCTGCAGGACAGCTTGAATTTCTTTGGAACTTGTTTGGGGCTGCTTATCCACCATCCGGACTATCCTGCGTTGCAACCTTTCATCAATTTTTCTCTTCCGTCCACGTCCAGGGAGATTAGCTACAGTGCCATGGGTTGCAAACTTCTTGATCATGTTGCGCACTGTGGACAAAGGAACATCTAGATCTCTGGAGATGGACTTGTAACCTTGAGATTGTTGATATTTTTCCACAATTTTGGTTCTCAAGTCCTCAGACAGTTCTCTTTTCCTCTTTCTGTTCTCCATGCTTAGTGTGGCACACACAGAAACACAATGCAAAGACTGAGTCAACTTCTCTCCTTTTTATCTGCTTTCAGGTGTGATTTTTAGATTGCCCACACCTGTTACTTGCCCCAGGTGAGTTTAAAGGAGCATCACATGCTTGGAACAAACTTATTTATCCACAATTTTGAAAGGGTGCCAATAACTTTGTCCGGCCCATTTTTTTAGTTTTGTGTGAAATTATGTCAAATTTGCTTTTTTCCTGTTTTTTTTTGTGTTATTCCAATACACACAAAGGAAATAAACATGTGCATAGCAAAACATGTGTAATTTCAATACTTTTCTGTGAGAAATACTTCATTTTCTGGAAAAATTTCAGGGGTGCCAACAATTTTGGCCATGACTGTATATCTCAATCATAAAACAGGATTGTCTAATCACATCTTACATAATCATACAAAAGTATCTATATCCACAGTAAAACGAGTCCTATAATCGACATAACCTGAAAGGCCGCTCAGCAAGGAAGGAGCCACTGCTCCAAAACCGCCATAAAAAAGCCAGATTACGGTTTGCAACTGAAAATGGGGGCAAAGATCGTACTTTTTGGAGAAATGTCCTCTGGTCTGATGAAACAAAAATAGAACTGTTTGGCCATAATGACCATCATTATGTTTGGAGGAAAAAGGGGGTGCTTGCAAGCCGAAGAACACCACCATCCCAACCGTGAAGCACGGGGGTTGCAGCATCATGCTGTGGGTTGCTTTGCTGCAGGAGGGACTGGTTCACTTTACAAAATAGATGGCATCATGAGGAAGGAAAATTATGTGGATATATTGAAGCAACATCTCAAGACATCAGTCAGGAAGTTAAAGCTTGGTCGCTAATGGGTCTTCCAAATGGACAATGACCCCAAGCATACTTCCAAAGTTGTGGCAAAATGGCTTAAGGACAACAAAGTCAAGGTATTGGAGTGGCCATCACAAAGCCCTGACCTCAATCCTATAGAAAATGTTTGGGCAGAACTGAAAAAGCATGTGCGAGCTAGGAGGCCTACAAACCTGACTCAGTTACACCAGCTCTGTCAGGAGGAATGGGCCAAAATTCACCCACCTTATTGTGGGAAGCTTGTGCAAGGCTACCCGAAACATTTGACCCAAGTTAAACAATTTAAAGGCAATGCTACCAAATACTAATTGAGTGTATGTAAACTTCTGACCCACTGGGAATGTGATGAAATAAATAAAAGCTGAAATAAATCATTCTCTCTACTATTATTCTGATATTTCACATTCTTAAAATAAAGTGGTGATCCTAACTGACCTAAGACAGGGAATTTTTTACCAGGATTAAATGTCATGAATTGTGAAAAACTGAGTTTAAATGTATTTGGCGAAGGTGTATGTAAACTTCCGACTTCAACTGTATATATAGTCCGCTCTGTACTATTTTAGTACGTGGTGCAGCTCTTACTGGTTTCCCATTGTTCACGCAGGGTACAGTTCCGCCATGGGGTTAAGCTATTTATTATAAACGCAGCATAGTCTCAGACATTCCTGCTGGTCCTCCCTTTCTAATTGACCGGACAGCAACCTCCACGGATGAGTCACATTCGCTAAATCCCGGGTATAGGGTTTCAGCTAAATGAATTCTTAACTGAAAACACGGGGTTCAGCACTTCATCTGTACAGGCTAGACTCCCAGTGCTCCGTTATCCTCGAGCTCCTCCTTTTGGTTTCCTGCTTTCGAGCCCACAATATGATATACAGAAGATAGCCCTATTTGGTAGAAGACCAAGTTCATATGGTTCATGTGGTTCTCTGTAGCTCAATTGGTAGAGCATGGCGCTTGTAACGCCAGGGTAGTGGGTTCGATCCCCGGGACCACCCATACGTAAAAATGTATGCACACATGACTGTAAGTCGCTTTGGATAAAAGTGTCTGCTAAATGGCATATTATTATTATTTTATTATTATATTATGGCAAGAACAGCTCAAATAAGCAAAGAGAAACGACAGTCCATCATTACTTTAAGACATGAAGGTCAGTCAATACGGAACATTTCAAGAACTTTGAACGTTTCTTCAAGTGCAGTCGCAAAAACCATCAAGCGCTATGATGAAACTGGCTCTCGTGAGGACCGCCACAGGAATGGAAGACCCAGAGTTACCTCTGCTGCAGAGGATAAGTTCATTAGAGTTACCAGCCTCAGAAATTGCAGCCCAAATAAATGCTTCACAGAGTTCAAGTAACAGACACATCTCAACATCAACTGTTCAGAGGAGACTGTGTGAATCAGGCCTTCATGGTTAAATTGCTGCAAAGAAACCACTACTAAAGGACACCAATAACAAGAAGAGAATTGCTTGGGCCAAGAAACACGAACAATGGACATTAGACCAGTGGACATTTGTCCTTTGGTCTGGTGTCCAAATTGGAGATGTTTGGTTCCAACCGCGGTGTCTTTGTGAGACGCTGTGGGTGAACAGATGATCTCTGCATGTGTAGTTCCCACCGTAAAGCATGGAGGAGGAGGTGTTATGGTGTGGGGGTGCTTTGCTGGTGACACTGTCTGTGATTTATTTAGAATTCAAGGCACACTTAACCAGCATGGCTACCACAGCATCCTGCAGCGATACGTCATCCCATCTGGTTTGGGCTTAGTGGGACTATCATTTGTTTTTCAACAGGACAATGACCCAACACACCTCCAGGCTGTGTAAGGGCTATTTGACCAAGAAGGAGAGTGATGGAGTGCTGCATCAGATGACCTGGCCTCCACAATCACCCGACCTCAACCTAATTGAGATGATTTGGGATGAGTCGGACCGCAGAGTGAAGGAAAAGCAGCCAACAAGTGCTCAGCATATATGAGAACTCCTTCAAGACTGTTGGAAAAGCATTCCAGGTGGAGCTGGTTGAGAGAATGCCAAGAGTGTGCAAAGCTGTCATCAAGGCAAAGGGTGGCTATTTGAAGAATCTGAAATATAACATATAGTTTGATTTGTTTAACACTTTTTTGGTTACTACATGATTCCATATGTGTTATTTCATAGTTTTTATGTCTTCACTATTATTCTACAATGTAGAAAATAGTAAGATTCATGAAAAACCCTTGAATGAGTAGGCGTGTCCAAACTTTTGACTGGTACTGTATGGCAATTACAATGCAGTAGCTTCTAACAGGAGTCACTTTAACTCTACCTATGTGTACATATTACCTAATTTACCTCGACTAACCGGTTCCCCCGCACATTGACTCTGTACCAGTATCCCCTGTATATAGCCTTGCCACTGTTATTTTACTGCTGCTCTTTAGTAATTTGTTAACACTTATTTTTCTTAAAACTGCATTGTTGGTTAAGGGCTTGTCAGTAAGCATTTCACTGTAAGGTCTACACCTGTTGTATTCGGCGTATGAGACAAATAACATTTGATTTTGATTAAGTTCTGTGCTTACCTTGCCCCAAAATCTTCAAGCTTCTAATACATCAATCTCCTCCCTTTCCCTATCATTGGTATTTATAAATTTTTGCCCAAGCCTCCTTAACTACAGCCTCCCCATTACACGTGACATTGTCTCCTTTACACATGATGTTTACCAAATGTTAGGTAACACATTGTTTCCTTTGTATGTGACGACAATCCGTGGTGTCATCGGCTTCATGGCTCACCTGCCATCAGGCAGGTCCAACAGCTCTAACCCAGGGCTTGAGTACAACGTGGGGGGTGGGGGTGGGGGTGGGGGGTTGGGGGGTGGGGGGGAGGGTGTCGCAATATAAGATGAACATCCACCCTCCGGCAGAGGAACATGACTTCTTCTACTTCTTCTTCCTTGTTTTTTTGTTACCAGAGTCCTGTTGGGAGAGGAGTCCTCAGGTCATATTGACCAGGCTCATTCACAACACAACGTAAATGAAAGTTGGGTTTGTTTCAAATCCTGCCCACAGCTGGTAGCACAGAAGTAATCGTCAATTCTGAGTGGTACATTTGGGTTCACTTTGGATATCCCTATGGGACTAGGTAGGGACCATCGGTAAATGACACAATGTACATGGGACAATATGTTTCAATGACTTAACCTCAAACCAACTATGCATTGTAGAAATGCATATACAAATATTGAAAACATTTAATTACAAAAACTAAAAAGGTGGGTAACATGAAAATATTGTCTCATTTACATTGTGTAATTTAATGACAGTCCCTAACTAGTTTCAGAGATAGGCTATCCAAAGTCAAACCAATTTTTCTACGGTCGCACACCAGCCAGCTGAAGCTAATTGATTAAATAATTTGTCTAACTCTTCTCACCTGAACACACACACGAGACACCCACATGGCTACCACGTTGTTTGTGACTGTGTGAGAGCGAAGTCTTTCATCTCACTACAATATATGCGGTGCTGCTTGTGGCGATTTCATTTCGCTGACTCTACCTTTATTAAAATGTGTATGGTCTACACTAGTTCTCTAATTATCAGACCACAGCAGTGACTCTCTCCTTCAGATTTAGATTAGACTATAAAAAAAAAAAGTCTAATTTACTATGAAAAATAATTTTGGGCCCCATGTCATTAATCAGCAACCGTTATTGATGTGTTCGGATGGAGATATTGGAAGAACTGTCCACGTTTATTTTGTCAGCCAACATGATGAGTAGGCCTAACGAACAGCAAACACACTGGCCTATGTCAATCTACTATCCCCCATAGTACAAAAGTTGACCTATTCTATTCTGTGCGACAAATAGACATTCCAAACAGTCTGGGACAGTTGTGGGATGCGATAGATCCCAAATTAATACAATCTCTAGCATCAAAAAACCTGTTTTACACAATGTGGCTGATGCAACAGATCAGAACGTTTAGCTTAAAATGTTGATAAACTATTAGGCTATTTCTTCACATTATAAGCGCAGCAATGCTCACATGGCAGTAGGCTATAAGCAGGAATGTTCCATTAGCGGTAAACACCATTATCAAAAGTGACCGCAAATGCAAGTAATGCTTTTATTATAAGAGTGCATTGTTATGGTGAAAATGATCTTCCCCAAACTTGAAACTCACGCGCTGCTTATGTATGCCAGTTAGGCTCTACAGTCGTGGTCAAATGTTTTGAGAATGACAAGTATTGGTCTTCACAAAGTTCGCTGCTTCACTGTTATGAGATATTTTTGTCAAATGTTACTATGGTATACTGAAGTATAATTACAAGCATTCCATAAGTGTCAAAGGCTTTTATTGACAATTACATGAAGTTTATGCAAAGAGTCAATATTTGCAGTGTTGACCCTTCTTTTTCAACACCTCTGCAATCCGCCCTGGCATGCTGTCAATTAACTTCTGGGCCACATCCTGACTGATGGCAGCCCATTCTTGCATAATCAATGCTTGGAGTTTGTCCGAATTTGTGGGTTTTTGTTTGTCCACCCGCCTCTTGAGGATCGACCACAAGTTCTCAATGGGATTAAGGTCTGGGGAATTTCCTGGCCATGGACCCAAAATGTCGATGTTTTGTTCCCCGAGCCACTTAGTTATCACTTTTGCCTTATGGCAAGGTGCTCCATCATGCTGAAAAAGGCATTGTTCGTCACCAAACTGTTCTTGGATGGTTGGGAGAAGTTGCTCTCGGAGGATGTGTTGGTACCATTCTTTATTAATGGCTGTGTTCTTAGGCAAAATTGTGAGTGAGCCCACTCCCTTGGCTGAGAAGCAACCCCACACATGAATGGTTGCATGATGCTTTACTGTTGGCATGACACAGGACTGATGGTAGCGCTCACATTGTCTTCTCCGGACAAGGTGTTTTCCGGATGCCCCAAACAATCGGAAAGGGGATTCATCAGAAAAAATGACTTTACCCCAGTCCTCAGCAGTCCAATCCCTGTACCTTTTGCAGAATATCAGTCTGTCCCTGATGTTTTTCCTGAAGAGAAGTGGCTTCTTTGCTGCCCTTCTTGACACCAGGCCATCCTCCAAAAGTCTTCGCCTCACTGTGCGTGCAGATGCACTCACACCTGCCTGCTGCCATTCCTGAGCAAGCTCTGCACTGGTGGTGCCCCGATCCCGCAGCTGAATCAACTTTTAGGAGACGGTCCTGGCGCTTGCTGGACTTTCTTGGGCGCCCTGACGCCTTCTTCACAACAATTGAACCTCTCTCCTTGAAGTTCTTGATGATCCGATAAATGGTTGATTTAGGTGCAATCTTACTAGCAGCAATATCCTTGCCTGTGAAGCCCTTATTGTGATATGATATCTTGGCCATATCCTCCAGCCATCATTACATCATGAAGTTATGTCCCTTGGAGAAATGTTTTTTTATTTTGTATTTATTACAAACATTATGTAGTTAGATTTTTAGATCACATACAGTGCATTCGGAAAGTATTCACACCCCTTGACTTTTTCCACATTTTGTTACATCACAGCCTTATTCTAAAATGGATTACACACAATACCCCATTATGACAAAGCGAAACAGGTTTTGAATACCTTATTTACATATGTATTCAGAGCCTTTGCTATGAGACTCAAAATTGAGCTCAGGTGCATCCTGTTTCCATTGATTATCCTTGATGTTTCTACAACTTGATTGGAGTCCACATGTGATAAATTCAACTGATTGGACATGATTTGGAAAGGCACACACCTGTCTATATAAGGTCCCACAGTTGACAGTGCATGTCAGAGCAAAAAACAAGCCATGTGGTCAAAGGAATCGTCCGTAGAGACCCGAGACAGGATTGTGTTGAGCCACAGATCTGGGGAAGGGTCCCTAAAAATGTCTACAGCATTGAAGGTCCCCAAGAACACAGTGGCCTCCATCATTCTTAAAACGGGAGAAGTTTGGAACCACCAAGACTCTTCCTAGAGCTGGCCGCCCGGCCAAACTGAGCAATCAGTGAAGACCGCAGTGCAAAATACGTTTGATACCCCTGACCTACAGATCTAGGATCAGCTTCCCCTCCAATCATAACCAGGGGCGTCCGCTCCGGCCAAGGTGAGCCCATCCTGGGCAGAGTCCTTACAGGAGTGCACCTGGGTCTGGAGGAAGTTCCAGAGATGAAGCAGGTCTGTGGGTAGCAGCTTGTGGAGGACCATGATCCTGCGGTAGTGACAAGATAGGATTAACTTTATTGTCCCAGAGGGGAAAATGGTCTTAGACACATAGGGTTGCAAAACTCCTGTAACTTTCACCAAATTCCAAGTTTTTTTTTTCAAAAATCCTGGTTGGAGGATTCTTGGATTTTCTGTTTATTCCCTCATAATTCCAGGAATCTTTATAAAATACAAGAAACTTTGCACCCCTAAAAGTACTGCAAAATAGATGCTATGACCTATGTCATGTACACTACCAGTCAAAGGTTTGGATACGCCTACTCATTCCAGGGTTTTTCTTTTTTACTATTTTCTACATTGTAGAATAATAGTGAAGACATCAAAACTATGAAATAACACATATGGAATCATGTAGTATCCAAAAAATTGTTAAACAAATCAAAATATTTTATATTTGAGATTCTTCATGTAGCCACCATTTGCCTTGACAGCTTTGCACACTCTTGGCATTCTCTCAACCAGCTTCATGAGGTAGTCACCTGGAATGCATTTAAATTAACAGGTGTGCCTTCTTAAAAGTTAATTTTTGGAATGCATTTCCTTCTTAATGCGTTTGAGCCAATCAGTTGTGTTGTGACAAGGTGTGGGGGGGTATACAGAAGATAGCCCTATTTGGGAAAAGACCAAGTCCATATTATGGCAAGAACAGCTCAAATAAGCAAAGAGAAACAACAGTCCATCATTACTTTAAGATATGAAGGTCAGTCTATACGGAACATTAAGAACTTTGAAGGTTTCTTCAAGTGCAGTTGCAAAAACCATCAAGCGCTATGATGAAACAGTCTCTCATGAGGACCGCCACAGGAATGGAAGGCCCAGAGTTACCTCTGCTGCAGAGGATAAGTTCATTAGAGTTACCAGCCTCAGAAATTGCAGCCCAAATAAATGCTTCACAGAGTTCAAGTCACAGACACATCTCAACATCAACTGTTCAGAGGGGACTGTGTGAATCAAGCCTTCATGGTCGAATTGCTGCAAAGAAACCACTACTAAAGGTTACCAATAAGAAGAAGAGACTTGCTTGGGCCAAGAAACACGAGCAATGGACATTAGACCGGTGCAAATGTGTCCAAATTTAAGATTTTTGGTTCCAAATGCTGCTGTGTGGGTGAACGGATTATCTCTGCATGTGTAGTTCCCACCGTGAAGCATGGAGGAGGAGGTGTGATGGTGTGGGGGTGCTTTGCTGGTGACACTGTCTGTAATATATTTAGAATTCAAGGCACACTTAACCAGCATGGCTACCACAGCATTCTGCAGCGATACGCCATCCCATCTGGTTTGGGCTTAGTGGGACTATAATTTGTTTATCAATAGGACAATGACCCAACACACCTCCAGGCTGTGTAAGGGCTATTTGACCAACAAGTAGAGTGATGGAGTGCTTCATCAGATGACCTGGCCTCCACAGTCACCCGACCTCAACCCAATTGAGATGGTTTGGGATGAGTCAGACCGCAGAGTGAAGGAAAAGCAGCCAACAAGTGCCCAGCATATGTGGGAACTCCTTCAAGACTGTTGGAAAAGCATTTCAGGTGAAGCTGGTTGAGAGAATGCCAAGAGTGTGCAAAGCTGTCATCAAGGAAAGGGTGGCTACTTTGAAGAATCTCAAATATAAAATATATTTTGATTTGTTTAACACTTTTTTGGTTACTACATGATTCCATGTGTGTTATTTCATAGTTTTGATGTATTCACTATTATTCTACAATGTAGAAAATAGTAAAAATAAAGAAAAACCCTTGAATGAGTAGGTGTGTCCAAACATTTGACTGGTACTGTATATTGTACACATCTCGTACAGCCACAAACATAACACACTGTCCTTACACATTCTGGCGCACTGACAGAGCTCAGATACTTGTTAACGTTTAGGTGTTTGATAGACATGGGAGTGAAGGAGTGCTTTTACCCGTTGAGGTAGTGACAGGGGCGGAGGGAGGGAGAGTACTCCACAGGCATGAAACCAGGATGGTGTCTGGCTGTTAGGTTAGCTGCCTGGAGAGAGGGAGAGAGGGGGAAGGGGAGAGAGGGAAGAGAAAAGAGAGGCAGAAGAGGGAGAGATTGAGAGAGGGAGAGAGAGGATAGAGGGGGAAGGGGAGAGAGGGAAGAGAAAAGAGAGGCGGAAGAGGGAGAGATTGAGAGAGGGAGAGAGAGGATAGAGGGGGAAGGGGAGAGAGGGAAGAGAAAAGAGAGGCGGAAGAGGGAGAGATTGAGAGAGGGAGAGAGAGGATAGAGGGGGAAGGGGAGAGAGGGAAGAGAAAAGAGAGGCGGAAGAGGGAGAGATTGAGAGAGGGAGAGAGAGAGAAAGAAAGAAAGAGGGGGAAGGTAAATTATTTTATTTGATTTGCTTCTGTGAGTTTGTCCATTGTGGTGAGTGTCCCAAATAGCACCCTATTCAGCGCACTACTTTTGACCAATGGAGGAATAGGGTGCCATTTGTGACCCTGCGTCTACATGTATATTTCTAAATGACCAAATATGATTTAAATTAAATTTCATTCTGCATGCGATCAAATTCATCCAATCAATCAACTCACCTGTGCGACCATGCCGACATAGGCATCGTCGATGGGGAAGAGAGGCACCCTGGGGGAGGCGTGGAGGAGAAGAGAGAGGGCATCTCTGGAGAGGAGGTAGCCCCCGCCCCCAGCGTAGGGGGGGTAGGGGCTATGGTACAGGCTGTAGGGGACGTAGTACTTATTCCACCATATACGCACGGGGTGGGTGTCCACAAAGATACGTCCCATGTAGAGAGGCTGGGGAGACCCTGCTGGTGTTTCTGTTCCTCTCTCTCTCCCTGCCCCTCCCTCTGTTCCTATCTCTGTCTCTCCCTCTTCTCTCCCTTTTCCTCTCCTCATCCCCCTTTCCCTGTTCTGTAGGAACCCAACCACTCTCGCCACATCCACATAAACGTCATCGTCCCCCTTTAGAACGTAGAGAGTGGTTCTAGAACACTCCTGGTGGAACCAGTTCCAGAACAGAACCTCTTTCAAGGTCACATTGTAAAAGGATTCTCTGAACCCCCACTGGAGGATGTCCCCGTACCTCTCGCTCTCCTCCCCCACCTCCGGGTCTCTCCCCAGGCCCAGTAGAAACACCCTCCTCACCCCCTGACCTCTCCACTCCCTCTCCCCGCCCCAGGTGGCTCGTATGGCAGCCCGGCGGTCAGAGTTGGCAGGGTGGGACTTGATTGCTAGGAGCAGAAGGACGGGGCTGGCTTCAAGGTCGGGGTTGGAGCCAGGGTAGAGGGACCAGGGGTTGGGTCTGGGATGACTGGGTCCAGGGTTGGGTGTGGAGTTGGAGGGGTGGAGGAGGCAGCAGCGAGGCCGTCTGAGGAGGGGGTAGGAGCGGACGTGTCTGAGCTGGAGGAAGACCTTGTGCAGCGCAGAGGGGCTGTGGGGACCCATCAGAGAGCTGAAGAAGAAGAAATGATCATGAAGTCATGATTTACATTATATCTGCCTGTCTGACCTGTCACCCACCTGTAGAGTAGCAGCAGAGCCAGGAAGGAGAGAGACAGGACAACCAGTCTGGAGACACCAGGCCTGGGGAACAGTCTCCTGGTACAGCCTAGAGGGATGGAGAGAGAGGGAGGGAAAGGGGAATGGATTGTGGGAGAGAGGAATGGATTGAGGAGGTACACTATATATATATATATATATATATATATATATATATATATATATATATATATATATATATATATATATATATATATATATATATATATATATATATATATATATATATATATATATATATATATATATATATATATATATATATATATATATAATTCGGCTATTTCAGCCATACCCGTTGCTGACAGGTGTATAAAAATCGAGCACACCGCCATGCGATCTCCATAGACAAACATTGGCAGTAGAATAGCCTTACTGAAGAGCACAGAGACTTTCAACGTGGCACCGTCATAGGATACCACCTTTCCAACAAGTCAGCCCTGTTAGAGCTGCCCGGGTCAACTGTAAGTGCTGTTATTGTGAAGTGGAAACGTCTAGGAGCAACAATGGCTCAGCCGCATAGTGGTATGCCACAAGCTCACAGAACAGGACTACCGAGTGCTGAAGCACGTAAAAATCGTCTGTCCTAGGTTGCAACACCCACTACCAAGTTCCAAACTGCCTCTGAAAGCAACGTTGGGAGCTTCACGAAATGGGCTTCCGCACACAAGCCTAAGATCACCATGCGAGCCAGGCCTAATCGCCAAACATCAGTGCCTGACCTCACTAATGCTCGTGGCTGAATGGAAGCAAGTCCCCACAGCAATGTTCCAACATCTAGTGGAGGCTGTTATAGCAGCAAAGGGGGGGACCAACTCCATATTAATGCCCATGATTTTGGAATGAGATGTTAGACGACCAGGTGTCCACATACTTTTCGTCATGTAGTGTATATGGGTGAGCTCAGGGTTGGGGTCAATTCCATTTCAATTCAGGAAGTAACCCACATTTCTCACAGAGAAAAATTTACAATTGGAATGACAGTTTAGTTCCTGAAATGGATTTGACCCCAACCCTGGGTGAGTCCAGTGAGATAGCATACATGTAGCCTACATGTTGATGTAAAGTGGTTGTTTGAAAACAACAGTAGTTGCAATAATGATTGCATCGGAGTCACTACTAGCGTGCGACATTTGCCTTTTCTTTATAGTAGAAACAATATAGCTCAACAACGCAGCACTTTATTTTTTTACAGACCGAACATTTGGCGACTCCAAACGGAATAAATAAGAGAGATGGGAGTTATTCTTACTTTCCTTCTCTTCGCGGAAATACAACGCTTCATCAGTAACCGGTCGTCACTAGTTAAGCTACCACAGCCTCAAAGTGATGAACCGCGCCTATTTCTACATGTCTCTTCTTAAAATGTGATTTTGAACCTAACTTATGCCTAACCTTAAATTAAGACCAAAAATCAACAACAAAAAAGATCATTCATTTGTACAATATAGCCCACTTTGACTTTGTGGCTGTGCTATCTAGTGGAAAACGTACATCATTCATACTTTCTCTTTTAGCGCCATTACAAGCAGAATGAAACAAGTAATGTTCTATGGTTGTATTATGGCGCTAAACAAATCTTGAAATAAGCTAATTGAATCGCACTTACCCTTGGTAATCATCATGTGTCTATTTGGCCTGTCGAGTGTCGACACTATTCCACAGAAGTTAATGATTGGCCTACTTGCTTTAAAAACACTTCCCGCATGAACTGTACACGGCTCATGATGACACTGGCCTTATTTAAGTGCAAACGAAAGTCAGGGAGGTGCATCAGAGCGAGGTAGGTTGAGGTTTCCGGGTTAGAGTAGTGCAGAAATTGTCATATGCTGAGGCAGTGAAGAGAGTAGGGGATGATGGGTTAAAGGGGGAGGGATCCTTAGAAGAGTGGTGTGAGTAGAAGATCTGTACCAGTACAGAGGGATAAACCAACAAGTGATATATGTTTCAGTAAGATTGGATGTTTGGCAATTATAGCAATGGTTATCAACTGTACTGCTGGGATGGAACGTAAGTCGCAGAAAATTGAGGTTGTGGTGGCAGCTGCAGAGAGGTATTTGGGTGTGCGAGACTTGACATCGGAAGAGTTACAGGTTGTGTTAGGTGGCGGTATATACAAACAATAATGTATATTGTTACCACAAATGCAATGACGCATTTAAATATTGCATAGTCAGAGTAAAAATAAAAACGATTTCAATAATTAACTTGCATTAATGAAATCAAGTCAGATTGTTGGCCTGAAGTAGTACTAAATTGATTTAAATAGTAGAGTATGGTATATATATATATTTTTTAAATGTTTTGTGAGTGTAGTGTTAGATGGTAGGGTATTAGTATTGTTGTTGTTTTTTAGTTGTTTTTTTAAAGCAAAGTACATTTATAAGGGAGTTATACTCCAGTCTAGTAGGTGGCGGTAATGCAACATTTATTGGATGCCAACCGCCATTAAACCTCATCGAAGAAGAAGAAGAAGAAGAAGAAGAAGAAGGGAGGCGCATTGTGACAGCCGAAAGGCCGACGATACTGATGTGGTTTTCCAACAGCAAGGCTCAGTGCAACGTGGCAGTGTTGCCATTGTTTATAAAAGTTTTTCTTTGTAATGTCGAAATAATATCACACACTCACAAACTGTAAATATATGTGTGTACATTGCAAGGGCTAAATTGTGGTATAGATATTGGGGGGACAAACAGTAGATGAATGTTCGGGGCTCCTCCCCCAGATTTTGGGTTCTGTTTTACAGTTTGACAAGACTTATTATGCTTCTCTTGAGGGGTATTTTGAGGGGTATATGGAGGGGTATTTTGAAAACACAGTATAAGTGGAAGGATAAGTGCAAGGCCCCAACCCCCCAAAATAACTGTTTTATAATGTTATTCTACTCATTTTGTCATGAGTCTGAGAGAACATTTTGCAGTTTGAAAGCTAATTTCCTGCAATTCTAAAAAAGAAAATCCATGGGGCAGAGAGAAACATTAGCTGTTTAATAGCTCATCTCATGCTATTCTTCACATTTTGCCATGAGAATGACAGAACATGTTGCCGTTTTAAAGTTTAACTGTCTCTTAGAACCAATTTATCCGGTTACAAAAGGGCCTATGTGGTATCGATGTGAGTTAACTACAAAGTGCAAATAGGATAATTTTGGTGCCAAAGTCAGTCTCATCCAAAACAAAATCTGGAAGTGAGTGTGTCATGACGTGTAAGGTACGGATGACATTTTAGTCGTTTAGCAGACGTTCTTATCCAGAGCAATTTACAGTTAGTGCATACATTTTCATACTGACCCCCCGTGGGAAACGAACCCACAACCCTGGCGTTGCAAGCACCATGCTCTACCAACTGAGCTACAGGGGATTACTTACATGCCCACTTTTGACAATGATGTCCAATTGCCCGGAGACACAAGGTGTGGTCCGCCCCCAGCTGCCATGTGTTGTGAACATGTTGTTAAGTCTGCAATGCACGCACACTTGCTCGGCATAGGAGTGAAAATGGACTTTCATAAAATTGGTGCAAACTTCTAATGCATTCAACAATATTGTGCAAGATGGCAAGGAATGGATTACATACAACATGATGGCTGTGACTGGTGTGTGGTGGGTAGCTATGCTACTGTGAACTAGCTAAATGCATAGCCTCTCCCTAATGTGTAATGTGATGTAATGTCATAGAGAGAAAGATTTGCATAGCTAACGTTGCACCTGATGATACGTTTTGATAGGACGTAACATTAGCCAGCTTGCTATCGATAATGTAAGCATGTCATTCACATTGTGTGAAGGCGAAGGAGTCATTTGGCGATCCCCATTACAAAAACAAAAGAGAACGTTAGCTAGCTAGCTAATTCATTCCAACTCGGACAAAGATATTGATAACTAACCTGGATTTGCAAAATAGGTAGCTAGCTACCTTTATGAGAACAGGCATGTTGTTTGGGTTAGCACTTGCTCTCGATAACTCATGCCCTGGCGGCATTCAAATCAAATCGTATTGGCCGAATACAACAGGTGTAGACATTACAGTGAAATGCTTACTTACCAACAATGCATTTATTTTTTAATAAAAAAGTAAAATAAAACAACAACAAAAAAGTGTTGAGAAAAAAAGAGCAGAAGTAAAATAAAATAACAGTAGGGAGGCTATATATACAGGGGGGTACCGGTGCAGAGTCAATGTGCGGGGTCACCGGCTAGTTGAGGTAGTTGAGGTAATATGTAGAGTGAGGGAAAAAAGTATTTGATCCCCTGCTGATTTTGTACGTTTGCCCACTGACAAAGAAATGATCAGTCTATAATTTTAATGATAGGTTTATTTGAACAGTGAGAGACAGAATAACAACAAAAAAATCCAGAAAAACGCATGTCAAAAATGTTATAAATTGATTTGCATTTTAATGAGGGAAATACGTATTTGACCCCCTCTCAATCAGAAAGATTTCTGTCTCCCAGGTGTCTTTTATACAGGTAACGAGCTGAGATTAGGAGCACACTCTTAAAGGGCGTGCTCCTAATCTCAGTTTGTTACCTGTATAAAAGACACCTGTCCACAGAAGCAATCAATCAATCAGATTCCAAACTCTCCACCATGGCCAAGACCAAAGAGCTCTCCAAGGATGTCAGGGACAAGATTGTAGACCTACACAAGGCTGGAATGGGCTACAAGACCATCGCCAAGCAGCTTGGTGAGAAGGAGACAACAGTTGGTGCGATTATTCGCAAATGGAAGAAACAAAAAATAACTGTCAATCTCCCTCGGCCTGGGGCTCCATGCAAGATCTCACCTCATGGAGTTGCAATGATCATGAGAACGGTGAGGAATCAGCCCAGAACTACACGGGAGGATCTTGTCAATGATCTCAAGGCAGCTGGGTCCATAGTCACCAAGAAAACAATTGGTAACACACTATGCCGTGAAGGACTGAAATCCTGCAGCGCCCGCAAGGTCCCCCTGCTCAAGAAAGCACATATACAGGCCCGTCTGAAGTTTGCCAATGAACATCTGAATGATTCAGAGGAGAACTGGGTGAAACTGTTGTGGTCAGATGAGACCAAAATGGAGCTCTTTGGCATCAACTCAACTCGCCGTGTTTGGAGGAGGAGGAATGCTGCCTATGACCCCAAGAACACCATCCCCACCGTCAAACATGGAGGTGGAAACATTATGCTTTGGGGGTGTTTTTCTGCTAAGGGGACAGGACAACTTCACCGCATCAAAGGGACGATGGACGGGGCCATGTACCGTCAAATCTTGGGTGAGAACCTCCTTCCCTCAGCCAAGGCATTGAAAATGGGTCGTGGATGGGTATTCCAGCATGACAATGACCCAAAACACACGGCCAAGGCAACAAAGGAGTGGCTCAAGAAGAAGCACATTAAGGTCCTGGAGTGGCCTAGCCAGTCTCCAGACCTTAATCCCATAAATCTGTGGAGGGAGCTGAAGGTTCGAGTTGCCAAACGTCAGGCCCGAAACCTTAATGACTTGGAGAAGATCTGCAAAGAGGAGTGAGACAAAATCCCTCCTGAGATGTGTGCAAACCTGGTGGCCAACTACAAGAAACGTCTGACCTCTGTGATTGCAAACAATGGTTTTGCCACCAAGTACTAAGTAATGTTTTGCAGAGGGGTCAAATACTTATTTCCCTCATTAAAATGCAAATCAATTTATAACATTTTTGACATGCGTTTTTCTGGATTTTTTTGTTGTTATTCTGTCTCTCACTGTTCACATAAACCTACTATTAAAATGATAGACTGATCATGTCTTTGTCAGTGGGCAAACGTACAAAATCAGCAGGGGATCAAATACTTTTTTCTCTCACTGTACATGTGGGTAGAGTTAAAGTGACTATGCATGAATAATTAACAGAGTAGCAGCAGCGTAAAAAGATGGGGTCGGGGTGGGGGGGCAGTGCAAATAGTCCGGGTAGCCATGATTAGCTGTTCAGGAGTCTTATGGCTTGGGGGTAGAAGCTGTTGAGAAGACTTTTGGACCTAGACTTGGCACTCCGGTATCGCTTGCCGTGCGGTAGCAGAGAGAACAGTCTATGACTAGGGTGGCTGGAGTCTTTGACAATTTTGAGGGCCTTCCTCTGACACCGCCTGGTATAGAGGTCCTGGATGGCAGGAAGCTTGGCCCCAGTGATGTACTGGGCCGTACGCACTACCCTCTGTAGTGCCTTGCAGTCGGAGGCCGAGCAGTTGCCATACCAGGTGGTGATGCAACCAGTCAGGATGCTCTCGATGGTGCAGCTGTATAATTTTTGGAGGATCTGAGGACCCATGCCAAATCTTTTCAGTCTCCTGAGGGGGAATAGGCTTTGTCGGGCCCTCTTCATGACTGTCTTGGTGTGTTTGGACCATGATAGTTCGTTGGTGATGTGGACACCAAGGAACTTGAAGCTCTCAACCTGTTCCACTACAGCCCCGTTGATGAGAATGGGGGCCGTGCTCAGTCCTCTTTTTTTTGCCTTTAATGTAACTGGGAGTCATGATCAAGGGCTAGGTTAGAACTAGCTAGCTAGCATTCGGGATCCTCGTCTGCTACTAGTGCTAAAACAACATGCCTGTTCTCATAAAAGTCTATTGTGTATTTTCTAGGGCAAAAATAAATAAAGGATGGTACTTGTCTAGCCTGAGTACCAGTCTTTTTAGCTAACATGCTACAAATATGTGTCAACAAGCATTCAGCCAGTGTTACCAACTCCTCAGTAAGGAAAGTAGCTATTGACTGTCCTAAATTACGTCATCACCCAATTTGCATAATTGGCCATGTGCATGTAATTGTGGTGGACGCTGTAGGAGAGAGGAATAACGTTGTGGGAGAGACAAAAAGTGAGTAAAAAACACCCTAAATATGTTTAGAACTACAAACAAACTTTCTTCTGTCGATTCTTTTTTTTTTTTTATGTCCATAACACAATTTGTATACAATCTACATTAACATTTACATTTACATTTACGTCATTTAGCAGACGCTCTTATCCAGAGCGACTTGCAAATTGGTGCATTCACCCAATAGCCAGTGGGTTAACCACTTTACAAATATTTTAATTTTTTTTAAGGGGGGGGGGGGGGGGTAGAAGGATTACTTTATCCTATCCCAGGTATTCCTTAAAGAGGTGGGGTTTCAAATGTCTCCGGAAGGTGGTGAGTGACTCCGCTGTCCTGGCGTCGTGAGGGAGCTTGTTCCACCATTGGGGTGCCAGAGCAGCGAACAGTTTTGACTGGGCTGAGCGGGAACTATGCTTCCGCAGAGGAAGGGGAGCCAGCAGGGCAGAGGTGGATGAACGCAATGCCCTCGTTTGGGTGTAGGGACTGATCAGAGCCTGAAGGTACAGAGGTGCCGTTCCCCTCACAGCTCCATAGGCAAGCACCATGGTCTTGTAACAGATGCGAGCTTCAACTGGAAGCCAGTGGAGTGTGCGGAGGAGCGGGGTGACGTGAGAGAACTTGGGAAGGTTGAACACCAGACGGGCTGCGGCATTCTGGATGAGTTGTAGGGGTTTAATGGCACAGGCAGGGAGCCCAGCCAACAGCGAGTTGCAGTAATCCAGACGGGAGATGACAAGTGCCTGGATTAGGACCTGTGCCGCTTCCTGTGTAAGGCAGGGTCGTACTCTCCGAATGTTGTAGAGCATGAACCTGCAGGATCGGGTCACCGCCTTGATGTTAGCGGAGAACGACAGGGTGTTGTCCAGGGTCACGCCAAGGCTCTTCGCACTCTGGGAGGAGGACACAACGGAGTTGTCAACTGTGATGGCGAGATCATGGAACGGGCAGTCCTTCCCCGGGAGGAAGAGCAGCTCCGTCTTGCCAAGGTTCAGCTTGAGGTGGTGATCCGTCATCCATACTGATATGTCTGCCAGACATGCAGAGATGCGATTCGCCACCTGGTTATCAGAAGGGGGAAAGGAGAAGATTAGTTGTGTATCGTCAGCGTAGCAATGATAGGAGAGGCCATGTGAGGATATGACAGAGCCAAGTGACTTGGTGTATAGGGAGAATAGGAGAGGGCCTAGAACTGAGCCCTGGGGGACACCAGTGGTGAGAGCACGTGGTGCGGAGACAGCTTCTCGCCACGCCACTTGGTAGGAGCGACCGGTCAGGTAGGACGCAATCCAGGAGTGAGCCGCGCCGGAGATGCCCAGCTCGGAGAGGGTGGAGAGGAGGATCTGATGGTTCACAGTATCAAAGGCAGCAGACAGGTCTATAAGGACAAGAGCAGAGGAGAGAGAGTTAGCTTTAGCAGTGCGGAGAGCCTCCGTGACACAGAGAAGAGCAGTCTCAGTTGAATGACCAGTCCTGAAACCTGACTGGTTTGGATCAAGAAGGTCATTCTGAGAGAGATAACAAGAGAGTTGGCTAAAGACGGCACGCTCAATAGTTTTGGAAAGAAAAGAAAGAAGGGATACTGGTCTGTAGTTGTTGACATCAGTGGGATCGAGTGTTGGTTTTTTGAGAAGGGGTGCAACTCTCGCTCTCTTGAAGACGGAAGGGACATAGCCAGCGGTCAAGGATGAGTTGATCAGCGAGGTGAGGTAGGGGAGAAGGTCACCGGAGATGGTCTGGAGAAGAGAGGAGGGGATGGGGTCAAGCGGGCAGGTTGTTGGGCGGCCTGCAGTCACAAGTCGCAAGATTTTATCTGGAGAGAGAGGGGAGAAAGAAGTCAAAGCATAGGGTAGGGCAGTGTGAGCAGGACCAGCAGTGTCATTAGACTTAACAAACGAGGATCGGATGTCGTCAACCTTCTTTTCAAAGTGGTTGACGAAGTCATCCACAGAGAGAGAGGGGGGGGGGGGGGAAGGAGGATTCAGCAGGGAGGAGAATGTGGCAAAGAGCTTCCTAGGGTTAGAGGCAGATGCTTGGAATTTAGAGTGGTAGAAAGTGGCCTTAGCAGCAGAAACAGATGAAGAAAATGTAGAGAGGAGGGAGTGAAAAGATGCCAGGTCGGCAGGGAGTTTAGTTTTCTTCCATTTCCGCTCCGCTGCCCGGAGCTCTGTTCTGTGAGCTCGCAATGAGTCATCAAGCCACGGAGCTGGAGGGGAGGACCGAGCCGGCCGGGAGGATAGGGGACACAGAGAGTCAAAGGATGCAGAGAGGGAGGAGAGGAGGGTTGAGGAGGCAGAATCAGGAGATTGGAGGGAGAAGGTTTGAGCAGAGGGAAGAGATGATAGGATGGAAGAGGAGAGAGTAGTGGGAGAGAGAGAGCGAAGGTTGCGGCGGCGCATTACCATCTGTGTAGGGGCAGAGTGAGTAGTGTTGGAGGAGAGCGAGAGAGAAAAGGATACAAAGTAGTGGTCGGAGACATGGAGGGGAGTTGCAGTGAGATTAGTAGAAGAGCAGCATCTAGTAAAGATGAGGTCAAGCGTATTGCCTGCCTTGTGAGTAGGGGGGGACGGTGAGAGGGTGAGGTCAAAAGAGGAGAGGAGTGGAAAGAAGGAGGCAGAGAGAAATGAGTCAAATGTAGACGTAGGGAGGTTGAAATCCCCCAAAACTGTGAGGGGTGAGCCATCCTCAGGAAAGGAACTTATCAAGGCGTCAAGCTCATTGATGAACTCTCCAAGGGAACCTGGAGGGCGATAGATGACAAGGATATTAAGCTTAAATGGGCTAGTGACTGTGACAGCATGGAATTCAAATGAGGAGATAGACAGATGGGTTAGGGGGAAAATTGAGAATGTCCACTTGGGAGAGATGAGGATTCCTGTGCCACCACCCCTCTGACCAGATGCTCTCGGGGTATGCGAGAACACATGGTCAGACGAGGAGAGAGCAGTAGGAGTAGCAGTGTTTTCAGTGGTAATTCATGTTTCCGTCAGCGCCAGGAAGTCGAGGGACTGGAGGGTAGCATAGGCTGGGATGAAGTCAGCCTTGTTGGCAGCAGAACGGCAGTTCCAGAGGCTGCCTGAGACCTGGAACTCCAGGTGTGTGGTGCGTGCAGGGACCACCAGGTTAGAGAGGCAGCAGCCACGCGGTGTGAGGCGTTTGTGTAGCCTGTGCGGAGAGGAGAGAACAGGGATAGGCAGAGGCATAGTTGACAGGCTGTAGCAACAGGCTACAATAATGCAGAGGAGATCGGAATGAAATGAACTAAACATCTGGGAAAGGAGAGAGTAGGGCCTCCCTCACCAAAACTCCCAAATATAACTCTCACAACTTCCACCTCAGAAACTATAATTGTTTCACTGAACCACCCGAATAAAACTCTCCCAACTTCCACTTTAGAAATTAGAATTGTTGTAAACTACAGCGGTTCAATGTTTCAAGGAATAGACTCAACTTACTTTATTCAGCTAGCTAACTATGACGCCATAGCTAACTAGCATGTTAGCATCCAATAACACACAGTTTAGCACCAATACTTGGTTACAACAGACTACCAATAGTGTGTTAACACACTAAACAGATAATTCGTGTCCGTGTCTAGTTCCTTTCATAACGCAGCAATAATTAAACGTTGGCTAGCTAGCACAAATATATTGTATTTAGCTGCTACAGTACAGCTAGCTGGTCGTGTTGGCTAGCTAGCAATGGCTGCTGTGTTGACTTTGTTTTGAAAAACGGCGGCACTGCGAACAAATGTAGCTGGCTAAAAGGATATTGTATTTAGTTTCTACCGTTGCTAATAGCTACTCGCCAGCTAGTCCAGGAGGTGAGTTAGCTAGCTAGCTAGCTTCGTGCTACACCCGGCACCGCCGAATACAATGCTAACCTACAATAATTACATACAATAACTACCCACAACAACCCACGATGCCTACCTACAATACCTAACTACAATCTAAATACATAGTTTAAGCCTTACTCGACAAAGCCCAAGCTATGTATAAAGCCAAACTTACCCGACGCCAGCTGTCTGGGTGGCAGACAAGAAGACATTGGTCTTCTGCAATCAGTAGCTGTAATTAAGTACAGTAGCTACTAACTACCTAACGTTAATGCCTCAGATAATGAGGTTAGAAAAACAGCTGAATGGTAGGTAGCTAGCTGGCTTAATTACAGGTACTCTTAAGCGTGAAATAACATTGGAAACAACTATCACAGTTGTTAAAAGTTACCAGTAGCTACCCGCTAGCTAGCTAGCTTTATTGGTCCAGGTAGTGGGTTAGCTAGCCTCATGCTAGCCTCGTGCTTCACCGGGCACCGCCGAATACAATACTTACCTACAATAATTACCTACAATAACCTACAATAACTACCTAAATAAACTACCTACAATACCTAACTACAATACCTACCTACAATCTAAATACATGGTTTAAGCTTTACTCAACACCATATAAAAAGCCAAGCTTACCTCCTGCTAGAGAAAACACAACCTCTCCCGACCTCCTCCTCCAAGCAATTAACAATCTAAATGGACCAAAAAGAGACAATAGAAAATACTGTCAATGGCAATGTGAGAAAATGATGGTAACTAGTCTGGCCCTAAATCAGGAAAAAAAAAAAAAAAAAAAGTCTGACTTATCACAACCCCCAGGTACTTAGAAACACTTACATCCGTGGACTCATCGAGGAGGAGGCTGAAACGCTGGTCACCCACATCTGCGACCAACTTTTTCAGAAAGTATGGTGCTAGAACACTATTAATCATTTCTGTGCACTTTGTCCTGTGCATTTTGAAGTGGGTAGTGTTGGTGAAACCATAATTTGGAGAGGAAGTACAAAACCATCGACGCTAGACAGAGAGGAAATTGCTTAAGCAAAAGGCAGTTTATTAAAACAGAGATAGCTGGTACTGCTCAAGAATCATGCATGGACCCATTTTCCATTGCCTCTTATGGAGACAGTTGAGAAGGGATCATAAAAAAGAGTTACAGCATTACTTTATACAATGTAACATAGAGGAAGGGGTCCTTCTTCTAGTCCCTTGATTGGTTCCCGAGGCGTAGGAGGCGGGTCTGCTCTGTCCAGAGCAGATACCCCATTGGTGCACGGCAGAGTCCTCTGCCCTTGGCACCCGACCAGTAGAGGGGGGGGTTGAGAATGAGTGTGCGTCCACATTGAGATGTCTGTGTGTGTCCAGGGAACTCCTGAGGAGTATCTGTTGTTTATGGCCGGAGGTGGGGGTGTTGTCTATTATCACATTCCTAGGCTATTTGGTGATAAGATGAGGTTTTCTCTGTCCTTTTGTTCTCTGACCTTTTGCTCTCTGACCTGGCACAGCATTTATTGAAAACAGGCTCCAAATGGGTCTTACAGAACATTTTAGTCAGACCAATCTATAACAAATTATTTTTACTACGACAGTAGCAGCAGTGGAGTCTGAGAAAGCAGGTCTACATGCTTCTCCAATGTGATCACATGCCAGCATGGAACAGTGTTCAGCGATAGCTAATGCCACGGTGGCCTCAGCCCTTTTTGCAGAGTCAATTCTTTTTTAACCATAAATGACATCTTGTTTTGGGTGGAACTGTTATAAGGCTTTACCATTTGAGTATGTTTTTGAGTTGTCATGTGTTTTTTTTTTTTACATCACTAAGTTTGGCGTAGAAATCAGCCTTACAATACAGGCAGTATACCCATGTATCATCTCCAATAAACGGCTTCAACCAGCCTTTGAATTCAGGGTTTGATTCCCACTCCTTTCTGTATTTTTGAGGTGTACAGTTTAGACTGAGACATGATGAGCTAGCCAGCTAGATGTTTAGCTTATGTCACAGAGAGGCACACACACAGTGGACGAGGTGAGTAAGTGACTGAGGCTGTGGGAGTCAAATGCAGTGAGTTATTTTTGTGCAGTGATTTATTTTAGACAAAGAACATTTTACATTTATATCCCACCTTGAATGTAAGCCAGGGCGAGATCAGCCAGCGGGGGGCTTCCCGCATTCGCGATTCATTTGCAGTCTGGACGCGGAGGGGTGAACATCTCCTGCTCTGACTGCAGCTGGGAGGGACTGCGCTTTGGGACGGGGGTGGGGCCTGACCGGAGCACCCGCTGCTCGTTGAGAAGAGTAAGAACGATACGTGCTTTCACGATACGTGCTTTCACGTCAGAGTCTCCAAAAATCTCCAATAACACCAGAAAAAGTCGCTAGATTTGTCGCTAGTCGCTTTTTTGAAAATGTGTCGCTAGAGGGGTCTGAATACTCGCTAAATATAGCGACAAAGTCGCTAAGTTGGCAACACTGATTTCAGCAACGTAACGTTACACAGCTGGTTGCATAGTGTCAGCATCACTGGCCTGAATCTATTCTGTACTTAGTCACTCTATTAGTATAATTACTTCCAAAACAACAGAAAATAAAAAAAATTCACTACATGTTTATTGAGTGATTATATTTTATTTCATTCACAATCTACTTATAAAACCTGGTGGATTTGTTGTTCAGCAGTGTCGTGGGAACCCCTCGCCCATATCAGGAGCAGAAGGCTGAGGCAGTACATGGCCAGGCACCAGGCCCACTTCAGGTTGGTCAAAATACTATCACTTGTCTGTCCTGGAATTCCCCTAACAGCCATTGATGTAATCAGTGCTGTGTGTATCAACTCTACCTTGTTTTTCGACAGATGGAGGACAGGAGAGATAGTTGGTCATGGAGTCCCCTGACTAACAGACAGGTTGATACAGCAGTCTGAACCAGGAGAGACCTTGCACTCAACATTAGAATGATACAAGACACATCTATTACTTTTCATTGTCTTTTGTTATTATGGAATTCAATGGTGTGTGTGTGTGTGTGTGGGGGGGGCTGTATCAGCTGTGAATGACAACAGCAGATGAAAGACAGTGTAATATTTGCACATTGTTATATTATCAGAACACAGCTTCTACATTATTATGTGAAGGGATGGTTTATTCTACATGGAACTGGTTCACTTGAAAGTTATCAAAGCACTTTGTTTAGAATAATTACATCAGATCAGCAATTGCACTCTTCTCAAATGACCCTGTAGGCTACTGACCGATTCAAAGCTTCCTCCTGGGGGTCCGTAGCTACAGAGTAGTGTGAGAAGAATACCACCTGCCTAGATTTATTGAACTCTGCCTGCTGGACCCACGGGTTGAGGCAAACTGGAGTGTCACGCACTCCATTCCTCCTGTCACCTGACTGCACCTGTCTATAACATGTAATACATTATATAGATGGAAGGGACTTCATCACCCACTGGAGACTTGGAAGACAGAACGTCACCCAGAGAGCTGTGCATGTCAGTGTGTGGTTAGACAAGACAAATCCTTAGATTAGACTATAGAAATAGAATAGAATGTCATGCTAGTTCTGGGACAGGTGAAGTTGTACCAAAGATGTTTACAGTGTATGTTGCCTTGTTCTATAGCGCCTTCAGAATGTATTCGAACCCTTTTATTTTTTCCACATTTTGTTATGTTACAAAGTGGGATTAAAGTGTATATCATTGTCAGTTTATGTCAACGATCTACACATAATGTCAAAGTGGAAGAAATATTCTAACGTTTGTAAAACTAAAAAACTAAACAAAAAAACACTAATATACGCTTAAAAGTAGGTGGACACCTGCTCGTCTAACATCTCATTCCAAAATCATGGACATTAATATGGAGTTGGTCCCCCCTTTGCTGCTATAACAGCCTCCAATCTTCTGGGAAGGCTTTCCACTAGATGTTGAAACATTGCTGCGGGGACTTGCTTCAATTCAGCCACAAGAGCATTAGTGAGGTCGGGCACTGATGTTGGACGATTAGGCCTGGCTCGCAGTCGGCATTCCAATTCATCCCAAAGGTTTTCGATAGGATTGAGGTCAGGGTTCTCTGCAGGCCAGTCAAGTTCTTCCACAATGATCTCGACAAACAATTTCTGTATGGACCTCGCTTTGTGCACGGGGGCATTGTCATGCTGAAACAGGAAAGGGCCTTCCCCGACTGTTGCCACAAAGTTGGAAGCAAAAATGTAATTGTATGCTGTAGCGTTAAGATTTCTCTTCACTGGAACTAAGGGGCCTAGCCCGAACCATGAAAAGCAGTCCCAGACCATTATTCCTCCTCCACCAAACATTACAGTTGGCGATATGCATTGGGGAAGGTAGCGTTCTCCTGACGTCCACAAACCCAGATTCGTCCGTCGGACTGCCAGATGGTGAAGCGTGATTCATCACTCCAGAGAACGTGTTTCCACTGTTCCAGAGTCCAATGGCGGCGAGCTTTACACCACTCCAGCCGACGCTTGGCATTATGCATGGTGATCTTAGGCTTGTGTGCGGCTGCTCGGCCATGGAAACCTATTTCATGAAGCTCCCGAAGAACAGTTACAGTGGGGAAAAAAAGTATTTAGTCAGCCACCAATTGTGCATGTTCTCCCACTTAAAAAGATGAGAGAGGCCTGTAATTTTCATCATAGGTACACGTCAACTATGACAGACAAAATGAGAAGAAAAAAACCAGTGTGTTTGGGATCATTGTCATGCTGAAAGACCCAGCCACGTTTCATCTTCAATGCCCTTGCTGATGGAAGGAGGTTTTCACTCAAAATCTCACGATACATGGCCCCATTCATTCTTTCCTTTACACGGATCAGTCGTCCTGGTCCCTTTGCAGAAAAACAGCCCCAAAGCATGATGTTTCCACCCCCATGCTTCACAGTAGGTATGGTGTTCTTTGGATGCAACTCAGCATTCTTTGTCCTCCAAACATGACGAGTTGAGTTTTTACCAAAAAGTTATATTTTGGTTTCATCTGACCATATGACATTCTCCCAATCCTCTTCTGGATCATCCAAATGCACTCTAGCAAACTTCAGACGGGCCTGGACATGTACTGGCTTAAGCAAGGGGACACGTCTGGCACTGCAGGATTTGAGTCCCTGGCGGCATAGTGTGTTACTGATGGTAGGCTTTGTTACTTTGGTCCCAGCTCTCTGCAGGTCATTCACTAGGTCCCCCTGTGTGGTTCTGGGATTTTTGCTCACCGTTCTTGTGATCATTTTGACCCCACGGGGTGAGATCTTGCGTGGAGCCCCAGATCGAGGGAGATTATCAGTGGTCTTGTATGTCTTCCATTTCCTAATAATTGCTCCCACAGTTGATTTCTTCAAACCAAGCTGCTTACCTATTGCAGATTCAGTCTTCCCAGCCTGGTGCAGGTCTACAATTTTGTTTCTGGTGTCCTTTGACAGCTCTTTGGTCTTGGCCATAGTGGAGTTTGGAGTGTGACTGTTTGAGGTTGTGGACAGGTGTCTTTTATACTGATAACAAGTTCAAACAGGTGCCATTAATACAGGTAACGAGTGGAGGACAGAGGAGCCTCTTAAAGAAGAAGTTACAGGTCTGTGAGAGCCAGAAATCTTGCTTGTTTGTAGGTGACCAAATACTTACTTGCCACCATAATTTGCAAATAAATTCATAAAAAATCCTACAATGATTTTCTCAATTTGTCTGTCATAGTTGACGTGTACCTATGATGAAAATTACAGGCCTCTCTCATCTTTTTAAGTGGGAGAACTTGCACAATTGGTGGCTGACTAAATACTTTCTTCCCCCCACTGTATTCTGCTGACGTTGCTTCCAGAGGTAGTTTGGAACTCGGGAGTGAGTGTTATCGGCTACGGGCTACGCGCCTCAGCACTCTGCAGTCCCGTTCTGTCGCGGTTGAGCCGTTGTTGCTCCTAGACGTTTCCACTTCACAATAACAGCACTTACAGTTGACCGGGGCAGCTCTAACAGGGCTGACTTGTTGGAAAGGTGGCATGACAGTCACTGAGCTCTTCAGGAAGGCCATTCTACTGTCAATGTTTGTCTGTGAAGATTGCATGGCTGTGTGCTCGATTTTATAAGCCTGTCAGCAACGGGTGTGGCTGAAATAGCCGAATCCACAAATTTGAAGGGGTGTCCACATACTGCTGTATATATAGTGTATCTTGATTAGGTAAGTATTTAACCTTAAACGTGTTAGAATCACCTTAGGCAGCAAATACAGCTGTGAGTCTTTCTGGGTAAGTCTCTACACCTGGATTGTACAATATTTGCACATTATTCTTTTTTAAATTCTTCAAGCTCTGTCAAGTTGGTTGTTGATCATTGCTAAACAGCCATTTTCAAGTCTTGCCATAGATTACCAAGCCGATTTAAGTCCAAACTGTAACCAGGCCACTCAACAACATTCAATGTCGTCTTGGTAAGCAACTCCAGTGTATATGTGGCCTTGTGTTTTAGGTTATTGGCCTGCTGAAAGGTGAATTTGCCTCATGGTGAAAATTCATTAGTGCAGAACGTAGCAAAATATTTTGCAACTGAAAAAACGTTTGCGACGAAAAATATACATTTTTATAGAGGCAAGTTCTTCCGTTTCTCCCTTTTTCAGTCTGTTCTCTTCTGTTTGGGGGTCTAGTGAAGACGATCCTACTGTATTCAATTCGAATTGACCCCATCTCATTTTTTAGTTTTTTTAATAAAAAAAAAATAAACTTTGGAAAGATATATCTTATTTTTGCTTTATTTAGAAGTCATTGAAAAAATATATATAATTGTTTCAATTATTGAATTGGAATTTAAGTTTACTTCCTGCACTGATGGTAGCCTAGCGGTTAAGAGTAACCGAAAGGTTGGTGGTTTGAATCCCTGAGCCGGCAAAGTGGGAAAATGTGCTCTTTCTGCCCTTGAGCAAAAGGCAGTTAACCCCCAATAACAACTACTCCCCGACCGCCGATGTAGTCGTTTACACTTGAAACCGGGCCCTGATCTTTGCAACACCCGGAGAAATGTTTTCATCAGGCCAGGTGGCCGTGTTTCAGGGTTCAAGCAGTGAAAGTGGAAACATTGTTTACTTGACAAGCTTAGTAGTAGGCCTACACAGGCTACAATGACAGACAGAGAGACACACAGAATGTGATTTTTAATCAGCATGTAGCCTATTGTAGCCTACAACACTGAGTCACAGACATTGACTTCAATCTGTCCCTTTATTGGCCCAGTGAAGCGAGAAAGGCTATGTACATCTCCTCCCTTTCTCCCAAAGTGTGCACTTGTCCCTGTGGTTCAGTATTTATCCAGGCAGGTTAAGGAAACTGTTACTGAGGCCTCTTCAGTGTAGGGTGAAGTTGCTCCTAGATGCTGATCCTAGGTCAGTTTTGCATAATTTTTCACACTAACGGTTAAGGTTAAGATCGGGGGGAGGGGAAGCTGATCCTAGATCTGTAGGCTACCGAGGGGAAACTTGCTTACACCTGCCTGGCTCAGAGCGCCATCGTGTGGACAATATTGATATCGACATTTTATGGGTTAAAGCAGGCGTGTGTGTGTGTGTCTACACATCAGTGCTGTCTGAGGTCTCTCTGGCAGCCCATTGCCTATGACAGTGGATGTTCTGTTCCGGAGCCATGACTCGACCAGTAGGGATGCGGTATGCAGACAGGCTCCGCCCTGTCAGCAGCAGCATCAGAGTGGCGGTCAGAGTCGCTGCCCAACTGCATGCTGGGAGGCCAACCTGGAGAGGGGGAAGAGAGAGTAGGAGAAGAGAGGGAGAGATAGAGGAAACGGTGGGGTGGGGAAATGGGGAGAGAGAGAGAGAGAGAGAGAGAGAGAGAGAGAGAGAGAGAGAGAGAGAGAGAGAGAGAGAGAGAGAGAGAGAGAGAGAGAGAGAGAGAGAGAGAGAGAGAGAGAGAGAGAGAGAGAGAGAGAGAGAAGGAGAGAGAGAATGAGGGAAAGAGAGAGTGGTGGTGTAGGGAGAGGGGGGAAGGAAAGAGGGAGAGAGAGGAAGAGGGGGAGAGGAGAGAGAGGAAAGAGGGACGAGAGCGCGAGGAGAGAATGGGGGGAAAGAGAATGGGGAGAGAGAGAGAATGGGGGAGAGAGGAAAAAGAAGTTATTCTAACACCCATGCTTTAGAAGTTATACCATGCTTTAGGAGGTATAACCATGCTTTAGGAGTTAATACCAGGCTTTAGGTGTTAAAGCCATGCTTTAGGAGTTATAGTGTGTATGTTTGATGACTCACCGTTCCAAGTAGATTGCTCAGGGCGATATCAGCATACGCAGAAAGAAAGGCTGGGGGCAGAGGAGACAGTTTATGTACCATTCTACACACCGTACACACACACACACACACACACACACACATGGTTTCTGACGTGAATAGCAGAGTAGACACTGCTGTCCTTTGATGTTGATGATGGCTACGTTCCAAATGCAACCTTATTCCCTACGTAGTGCCCGGGCCCTGGTCAAAAGTAGTGTACTATATAAGGAATAGGGTGCCATTTGGGATGCAAACCCAGTCTCTGGATGAGGGTCTGATTTACGTAATGTGAATAGATTATCTCTTTACTAATGAGCCTCAAACCTTATCAGAAACAATCTCCTGTGTGTGTGTGTGTGTGTGTGTGTGTGTGTGTGTGTGTGTGTGTGTGTGTGTGTGTGTGTGTGTGTGTGTGTGTGTGTGTGTGTGTGTGTGTGTGATGGAGCACTGCAAAAACAATGAAATTACACAATTACTTCCTGATTACCCATTTACAGGAATCAGATGCATTCACTGAAGAGGGATGGAGAGGAGAGAGGGATGGAGAGGAGAGAGGGAAGGAGAGGAGAGAGGGAAGGAGAGGAGAGAGGGAAGCAGAGGAGAGAGGGAAGGAGAGGAGAGAGGGAAGCAGAGGAGAGAGGGAAGGAGAGGAGAGAGGGAAGGGGAGGAGAGAGGGAAGGAGAGGAGAGAGGGAAGGAGAGGAGAGAGGGAAGGAGAGGAGAGAGGGATGGAGAGGAGAGAGGGAAGGAGAGGAGAGAGGGAAGCAGAGGAGAGAGGGAAGGAGAGGAGAGAGGGAAGGGGAGGAGAGAGGGAAGGAGAGGAGAGAGGGAAGGAGAGGAGAGAGGGAAGCAGAGGAGAGAGGGAAGCAGAGGAGAGAGGGAAGGAGAGGAGAGAGGGAAGGGGAGGAGAGAGGGAAGGAGAGGAGAGAGGGAAGGAGAGGAGAGAGGGAAGGAGAGGAGAGTGGGATGGAGAGGAGAGAGGGAAGGAAAGGAGAGAGGGAAGGAGAGGAGAGAGGGAAGGGGTGGACGAGCGAAGAGGAGAATATGTCTCACCGCTGGCGATAGAGAAGAGGTGTGTTCTCCAGCTGAAGGTAAAGAACAGTCCTCCCACGGCCATACAACCCAGAGCTCCATTAAACCCTGACAGCCCGGAGTACAGGGCCCCGTGATGCACGGACACTGACAGACCTGTAGACACACACTGTATTATTCTGTCAGATATGGTGTCACTCAGGCCCAGAGTGAGAGTTAAATGTGTGAATGTGCAGTACCAGACGTGTCCAGGGGGAGGAGATAGATACTCAATTATATTTTCCCTCTCTTCCTCTCCCTCCCTGTCCTTGTCTTCCCTTTTTACTGACTCTACCTCTCACTCCCTTTCCCCCTCCCCCCTCTCCCTGTCTCCTTCGCTCCCCCTCACTCCATCTTCCCGAGTGGCGCAGTGGTCTAAGGCACTGCATCGCAGTTCTAGCTGTGCCACTAGAGATCCTGGTTCGAATCCAGGCTCTGTCGTAGCTGTCCTCGACCGGAAGACCCAAGGGGCGGCGCACAATTGGCCCAGCGTCGTCTAGGGGAGGGAATGGCCGGCAGGGATGTAGCTCAGTTGGTAGAGCATAGCGTTTGCAATGCCAGGGTTGTGGGTTCGATTCCCACGGGGGGCCAGTATGAAAAAAAAATAGCAATAATGTATGCACTCACTAACTGTAAGTCGCTCTGGATAAGAGCGTTTGCTAAATGACTAAAATCTTTATCTCTCAATGTTAGCTATCTCCATAGTAGTAGTATATTTGAATGGATGTCAATAACTAACCCACCACACTGTAATAGGCCAAAGAGTTAAATGTTTGTCTCATCTGACCACAGAATCTTTTGCCTTATGCTCTCAGTCGTTCAGGTACCTTTTTTGCAAACTCCAGGTGTGCTGTCATATGCCTTTTTCTCAGGAGTGGCTCCCATCTGGCCACTCCCATAAAGTCCAGATTGGTGAAGTGCTGTAGAGACTGTTGTTCTTCAAAACAAATAACATTTTATTTGTCACATGCGCCGAATACAACAGGTATAGATGTGAATGGGGGCGTGTTCGGCCCTCCTTTTCCTGTAGTCCACGATCATCTCCTTTGTCTTGCTCACGTTGAGGGAGAGGTTGTTGTCCTGGCACCACATTTCCAGGTCTCTGACCTCCTCCCTATAGGCTGTCTCATCGTTGTCGGTGATCAGGCCTACCACTGTTGTGTCGTCAGCAAATGTAATGATGGTGTCGGAGTCGTGCCTGGCCATGCAGTCATGGGTGAACAGGGAGTACAGGAGGGGACTGAGCACGCACCCCTGACGGGCCCCTGTGTTGAGGATCAGTGTGGCAGATGTGTTATTACCTACCCTTACCACCTGGGGGCGGCCTGTCAGGAAGTCGAGGATCCAGTTGCAGAGGGAGGTGTTTAGACCCAGGGTCCTTAGCTTAGTGATGAGCTTTGAGGGCACTATGGTGTTGAACGCTGAGCAGTAGTCAATGAATAGCATTCTTACGTAGGTGTTCCTTTTGTCCAGGTGGGAAAGGGCAGTGTGGAGTTCGATAGAGATTGCATCTGTGGATCTGTTGGGGCGGTGTGCAAATTGGAGTGGGTCTAGGGTTTCTGGGATATTGGTGTTGATGTGAGCCACGACCAGCCTTTCAAAGCACTTCATGGCTACAGACGTGAGTGCTACGGGTCGGTAGTCATTTAGAAAGGTTATCTTAGTGTTCTTGGGCACAGGGACTATGGTGGTCTGCTTGAAACATGTTGGTATTACAGACTCAGTCCGGGACGTGTTGAAAATGTCAGTGGAGACACTTGCCAGTTGGTCAGCGCATGCTCGGAGTACACGTCCTGGTAATCCGTCTGGCCCTGCGGCCTTGTGAATGTTGACCTGCTTAAAAGTCTTACTCACATCGGCTACGGAGAGCGTGATCACATAGTCATCCGGAACAGCTGATGCTCTCATGCATGCTTGAGTGTTAATAATAATAAGCCACTTAGCAGACGCTTTTATCCAAAGCGACTTACAGTCATGCGTGCATACATTTTTGTGTATGGGTGGTCCCGGGGATCGAACCCACTACCCTGGCTTTACAAGCGCCATGCTCTACCAGCTGAGCTACAGAGGAGCGTAGAAGTGATTTAGCTCGTCGGGTAGACTTGTGTCACTGGGCAGCTCGCGGCTGTGCTTCCCTTTGTAGTTTGCAAGCCCTGACACATCCGTGTAGTATGATTCAATCTTAGTCCTGTATTGAGTCTTTGCCTGTTTGATGGTTCGTCGGAGGGCATAACGGGATTTCTTATAAGCATCCGGGTTAGAGTCCTGCTCCTTGAAAGCGGCAGCTCTACCCTTTAGCTCGGTGCGGATGTTGCCTGTAATCCATGGCTTCTGGTTGGGGTATGTACGTACGGTCACTGTTGGGACGATGTCATCGATGCACTTATTGATGAAGCCAGTGACTGATGTGGTGTACTCCTCAATGCTATCGAAAGAATCCCGGAACATATTCCAGTCTGTGCTAGCAAAACAGTCCTGTAGCTTAGCATCTGCGTCATCTGACCACTTCCTTATTAACCGAGTCACTGGTGCTTCCTGCTTTAGTTTTTGCTTATAAGCAGGAATCAGGAGGATAGAGTTATGGTCAGATTTGCCAAATGGAGGGTGAGGGAGAGCTTTGTATGCATCTCTGTGTGTGGAGTAAAGGTGGTCTAGAGTTTATTTTCCCTCTGGTTGCACATTTAACATGCTGGTAGAAATTAGGTAGAACGGATTTAAGTTTCCCTGCATTAAAGTCCCCGGCCACTAGGAGCGCTGCCTCTGGATGAGCGTTTTCCTGTTTTCTTATGGCCGTATGCAGCTCATTGAGTGCAATCTTAGTGCCAGTATCGGTTTGTGGTGGTAAATAGACAGCTACAAAAAATATAGATGAAAACTCTCTTGGTAAATAGTGTGGTCTACAGCATGAGATACTCTACCTCAGGCGAGCAAAACCTCAAGACTTCCTTAGTATTAGATTTTATGCACCAGCTGTTGTTTACAAATATACACAGACCGCCAAACCTCGTCTTACCGGACGTAGCAGTTCTGTCCTGCCGATGCACGGAAAACCCAGCCAACTGTATATTATCCGCGTTGTCGTTCAGCCACGACTCGCTGAAACATAAGATATTACAGTTTTTAATGTCCCCTTGGTAGGATAGTCTCGAACGGAACTCATCCAGTTTATTCTCCAGTGATTGCACGTTGGTCAATAGAACGGAGTGTAGAGGCGGGTTACCCACTCGCCAACGAATACTCACAAGGCACCCCGATCTCCAGCCCCTGTACCTCCGTCTTTTCTTCACGCGAATGATGGGGATTTGGGCCTGGTCTCGGAGAAACAGTATATCCTTCACGTCCGACTCATTAAATAAAACATCTTTGTCCAGTTCGAGGTGAGTAATCGCTGTTCTGATATCCAGAATCTCTTTTCGGTCATAAGAGATGGTAGCAGCAACATTATGTACAAAATAAGTTACAAACAATGCGAAAAAATACACAAAATAGCACAGTTGGTTAGGAGCCCATGGAACGACAGCCATCCCCTCCGGCCCCATTGTATGGTAAAGGAACTCTAGTTCTGTCAGAGTGGTCATTGGGTTCTTGGTCACCTCCCTGACCAAGGTCCTTCTTGCCCGGTTGCTCAGTGTTGGTCGGACGGCCAGCTCTAGGCAGAGTCTGGGTCGTTCCATATTTTTTCTCTTTCCCAATGATGGAGACCACTGTGCTCTTGGAAACTTTCAACACTCTAGAAATTGTTTTATACACTTCCCAAGACAGTGCCTTTTAAAAGTATTCAGACCCCTTGACTTTTTCCACATTTTGTTAGGTTACAGCCTTATTCTAAAATTGATTACATTGTTTTTTTCCCTCATCAATCTACACAAAATACCCCATAATGACAAAGCAAAAACAGGTTTTTAGAAATGTTTGCAAATGTATTAAAAATAGAGAACTGAAATATCACATTTACATACGTTTTCAGACCCTTTACTCAGTACTTTGTTGAAGTACCTTTGGCAGTGATTACAGCCTCGAGTCTTCTTGGGTATAATGCTACAAGCTTGGCACACCTGTATTTGGGGAGTTTCTATGCAGATCCTCTCAAGCGCTGCACAGCTATTTTCAGGTCTCTCCAGAGATGTTTGAATGGGTTCAAGTCCGGGCTCTGGCTGGGCCACTCAAGGACATTCAGAGACTTGTCCCAAAGCCACTCCTGCATTATCTTGGCTGTGTGCTAAGGGTCGTTGTCCTGTTGGAAGGTGAACCTTCGCCCCAGTCTGAGGTCCTGAGTGCTCTGGAGCAGGTTTTCATCAAGGATCTCTTTGTACTTTGCTCCGTTCATCTTTGCCTCGATCCTGACTAGTCTTACAGTCCCTGCCGCTGAAAAACATCCCCACAGCATGATGCTGCCACCACCATGCTTCACCATAGGGATGGTGCCAGGTTTCCTCCAGATGTGACGCTTGGCATTCAGGCCAAAGAGTTCAATCTTGGTTTCATCAGACCAGAGAATCTTGTTTCTCAAGGTCTGAGAGTCTTTAGGTGCCCTTTGGCAAACTCCAAGCGGGCTGTCATGTGCCGTTTACAGAGGAGTGGCTTCCGCCTGGCCACACTACCATAAAGGCCTGATTGGTGGAGTGCTGCAGAGACGGTTGTCCTTCTGGAAGGTTCTCTCATCTCCACAGAGGAACTCTAGAGCTCTGTCAGAGTGACCATCGGGTTGTTGGCAACCTCCCTGACCAAGGCTCTTCTCCCCCGATTGCTCAATTTGACCTCGACACAATCTTGTCTCAGAGCTCTAAGAACAATTTTTTCGACCTCATGGCTTGGTTTTTGCTCTGACATGCACTGTCAACTGTGGGACCTTTTATATAGACAGGTGTGTGCCTTTCCAAATCATGTCCAATCAATTGAATTTACCACAGGTGGACTCCAAGTTGTAGAAACATCTCAAGGATGATCAATGGAAACAGGATGCACCTGAGCTCAGTTTTGAGTCTCATAGCAAAGGGTCTAAATACTTATGTAAATAACGTATTTCAGTTTTTTAAATTGTTTTATAAATTTGAAATAATTTCTAAAAACCTCTTTTTGCTTTGTCATTATGGGGTATTGTGTGTAGATTGCTGAGGACTTTTTATTTATTTAATCTATTTTAGAATAAGGCTGTAACGTAACAAAATGTGGAAAAAGTCAATGGGTCTGAATACTTTCCGAAGGCACTTTATGCCTCATCACAATCTCAGAGATCTACAGGCAGTTCCATGGACTTCATGGTAGAGTTTCTGCTCTGACCTGCACTGTCAACTGTGGGACATAGCAAATGGGTGTGAATACTTATGTACATTTGATATTTCTGTATTTCCTTTTCAATAAATGTGCAAAAATAAATTAAAACATGTTTTCACTTTGTCATTATGGGGTATTGTGTGTAGATGGGTGAGAAAAAGTATCTATTTAATCCATTCTGAATTCAAGCTGCACACAACAAAATGTGGAATAAGTCAAGGGGTATGAATACTTTCTGAAGGCACTGTAGCCAAAACATTTTTTTTTTCAGCCGGCCCATCTAACATAAACTGCTCAGTTCTGCCTCCTGGGAAAGACTCGTGACAATAAACATCAACCTGCGTCTGGTCACTGAATCGGTCTCTTCATCTGCCACCTATATACTCAATGAATAGACACACGACTACAATGCTAGAGAACAGCGAACAGATACCAATACATAGACTCCAATGAATAGATAACCAATAGAATAGTGAATAGATAAGTCGCTCTGGATAAGAGCGTCTGCTAAACGACTTAAATGTAAATGTAAATAACCAATAGAATAGTGAATAAGTAACCAATAGAAATAGATAAACTCCCCTCCCCTCCCCTCCCCTCCCCTCCCATCCCCTCCCCTCCCCTCCCCTCCCCTCCCCTCCTCTCCTCTGCGAAGACTCAGTTACAAGCCAGAGTAGCTCTCCACTTACACTGAAGTCTACTACAGGAGAAAACCCTATTTTTCAGGGCCATTCGTCTTTCCTCCACGCTCTCTCTCTCTCTACCACTCTCTCTCTCTACTGCTCACTCCTTTTGTTCATCTCCACACCTTTCTCTCATCTGCCCTCGTCTCTCCTATGTGTGCGTGTGTGTATGTGTTTACAGACATCTGTATGTTAGCAATCGTCTCCGACACATTCTTGTAGATAGTCTGTCTGTCTGTCTCTTCGTCAATCTGTCTATCTTTCTATCTGTCTGGTTGCTTTGTTAGATATAAATAAGACAGTTGTCTGGACGATAGTATTGATTTGTCTGGGAGCTCTGTTGGTCTGTCTGTGTGTGTGTGTGTGTGTGTGTGTGTGTGTGTGGGTGTGTGTGTGTGTGTGTGTGTGTGTCGGGAAACGGCATTGCGTCATTGGATATCCGTAACCTACATAGATTTTTGTTTTCCTACACTCAATCTCTGAGGTTTCCATGGTTACAACCCTGAATATACGTGTGTGTCTGCGTATCTGTGTGTGTGCGCATGCTTACATTCGTGTGTGCGTGTGTAGTTTGAGTCTATTTTATCTTTCAACTTCGATACATACACAGGATTTGTAGAGGTGATTGCTAAGTTGTCTCCTCTTTACGCCCTATCTCTCTACAGTGCATTCGGAAAGTATTCAGACCCCTTCACCTTTTCCACATTTTGTTAAGTTACAGCCTTATTCTAAAATTGATTAAATTATTTTTTTTCCTCATCAATCTACACACAATATGCCATCATAACAAAGCGAAAACAGGTTTAAAGATGTTTTATTATTATTATTAAATAAATTACAGAAATACCTTATTTACATAAGTATTCAGACCCTTTACTATGAGACTCGAAATTGAGCTCAGGTGCATCCTGTTTCCATTGATCATCCTTGAGATGTTTCTACAACCTGATTGGAGTCCACCTGTGGTAAATCCAATTGATTGGACATCATTTGGAAAGGCACACGCCTGTCTGTATAAGGTCCCACAGTTGACAGTACATGTCAGAGCAAAAACCAAGCCATGAGGTCGAAGGAATTGTCTGTGGAGCTCCGAGACAGGATTGTGTTGAGGCACAGATCTGGGGAATTGTACCGAAAAATTTCCACAGCATTGAAGATCCCCAAGAACACAGTGGCCTCCATCATTTTTAAATGGAAGTAGTTTGGAACCACCAAGACTCTTCCTAGAGCTGGCCGCCCAGCCATACTGAGCAATCGGGGGAGAAGGGCCTTGGTCAGGGAGGTGACCAAGAACCCATTGGTAAATTTGACAGAACTCCATAGTTCCTCTGTGGAGATGGAAGAATCTTCCAGAAGGACAACCATCTCTGCAGCACTCCACCAATCAGGCCTTTATGGTAGAGTGGCCAGACGGAAGCCACTCCTCAGTAAAAGTCACATGACAGCCCGCTTGGAGTTTGCCAAAAGCCACCTAAAGGACCCTCAGACCATGAGAAACAAGATTCTCTGGAAAGTGGTGTTGGGGGAAAAACATACAACATTATAAAATCCATGTACACAAACAACAACTGTGCAGTTAAAATTGGCAAACAACACACACATTTCTTTCCACAGGGCCGTGGGGTGAGACAGGGATGCAGCTTGAGCCCCACCCTCTTCAACATATATATCAACGAATAGGCGAGGGCACTAGGACAGTCTGCAGCACCTGAAGTCAAATGTCTGCTGTTTGCTGATGATCTGGTGCTTCTGTCCCCAACCAAGGAGGGCCTACAGCAGCACCTAGATCTTCTGCACAGACCTGGGCCCTGGGCCTTGACAGTAAATCTCAGTAAGACAAAAATAAAGGTGTTCCAAAAAAGGTCCAGTTGCCAGGACCACAAATGCAAATTCCATCTAGACACCGTTGCCCTAGAGCAGTGGTTCCCAACCTTTTTTCCTTGGAGCCCCCCCCCCCCCCCCCTACTTGTATCTAAGAAAAGCTGAGTCCCCCCCCCCCACAAGAAAAGCTGAGCCCCCCCCAAAAAAATAAAAATAAAATAATAAAGTGATTCCTTCTAAATCTTTATTGGCAAAAATGTACATCATAGTTTTTCTTTCCTTATCTCTTTGGTTTGCCCTGGTTATCTTTGTGTATAATCAACTGTAGGCCCATACACACACATTGTTACCAAAATAATAATAATGATTCATTATCAGCATAATAAGTGATTAACCGCACCTGTATAGCTCTGTCCTAGATCTCCCTCAGACCAATTAACTGAAACGTGGCAGTTTGTTGCATACACACATGCACATCATGTGAACACTGGTTTTGACACAGCTATAACGTATGTGTTATAAAAATAAAAATAAGTAACAATAACAAACAGTACGTTACAATCAATAACTTGTTCCTTCCTTAAGAAATGAATGGCCACCTTGGGGCCTGCATACCTCTGACCAGGGATGGGATGTCAGATGTGATGCTAGTGACAGCCAGCCTGAAGTCCTGGTGGACATGGAGCCTGCTACGGTCTTCTGGTTGTCATGGAGCCTGTTACGGTCTTCTGGTTGTCATGGAGCCTGTTACGGTCTTCTGGTGGACATGGAGCCTGTTACGGTCTTCTGGTTGTCATGGAGCCTGTTACGGTCTTCTGGTTGTCATGGAGCCTGTTACGGTCTTCTGGTTGTCATGGAGCCTGTTACGGTCTTCTGGTTGTCATGGAGCCTGTTACGGTCTTCTGGTTGTCATGGAGCCTGTTACGGGCTTTTGTTTTTATTTTTAGAAGCGCGCTGAAGGCCGTCTCAGAAAGGTACGTAGTGCTGAATGGTAGAATAACCCTTGTAGCTGCGTGTTTGGCCAGTCTGGGTGTAACAGCGTGTCCTTTGACAATCCAAAACATTTTGTATCCGTTCTCGTGGAAATATTTATTTGACATAGAATCGGCTTGAAGGTCAGCAAGCTCATCTTCACAGCCGAGGTATTCCACATCCACGAGACTGCAAATATAAGGGTCCAGCACCCACGATTCCTTTGATAAGTATTCGTCAACATCGGCAAAACAGGATTTGATTTCCTCCCGAAGCATGTTCATGTGCCTGGTAAACTCAGTGCGTAAAGACGCAGGCACAGTGCCACCAGACTGTTTCATCAGCAGTGGAAATTGTTGTAGCTCCCCTTTTGACATTTTTCCAACTCTGTACTCCAGATTCCGCACAAAAGCATTGAGAGAGTCTTTGCATTGCATGACGTTTGATTCAGGACCCTGCATCCGCTTGTTTGTCTCATTGTAGAGAGTGAATGTATCCGCTAGGTATGCCGTTTTGATCCAAAACGCATCAGTCAGCTGTTCGCACAGTGGTCGATTGTGATCTTGCAAGAATTCCTTTTATTTTTTCCTGCAGTTCCATAAAATGCACAAGCACTTGTCCACGTGACAACCAGCGTACCTCTGTGTGTAACAGCAGTGTTTGATGCGCTTCATCCTCACACAGCTGGGCAAACAGTCTCTTGTTAGTAGGGCGAGCCTTAATAAGGTTTACAACTTTAACAACAGTTGCCAGGGTGTTACTAAGGTCTTCCGAAAGTTTTTTACTGGCCAATGCTTGGTGATGTAGCATGCAGTGGAAAATTGCGCACCCCGGGGCTTTTTCCTTCAATCCGCTGTTAAATCCCTTGTTTTTGCCCATCAACGCTGCAGCCCCATCAGTGCAGCATGCAACAATATTCTCGTAGGGCAGATTGTTGGACGTGAGATATGAGTCCATAGCTATACAAATATCTTGGCCTGTTGTTGTTGTGGCTAGATTGGTAGACATAAGAATGTCTTGTTTCAAGTCATCACCGTCAATATATTGCACATAATCGATGAGCACGGATTCGTCTGACACTGTTGTTGTTTCATCCAACTGAATGGCAAAGGGAACATTCCTAAGCTTCTCGTGCAGCTGGTTTTGACAATCTCCAGCCATTTTATTAATTCTGTCTTTGACAGTGTTGTCAGAGAGTGGGACGGTTCTCACTTTATCCACCACCTGTGGGCCACACAGCCTCGCTACAATTTTCAGGCAGGCGGGTTTGATTAGCTGCTCTCCAATATTGTGCGGCTTTTTAGCCTTGGCAATTAATAGCGAACACTCAAATGACGCCTCCGTGGCTCTGTGTAAATCACTGCCTGCTCTTTCAAATGCTTTTCTGATGTCTGTAGATCTTTTTGATAGTGCAAACTGCTTCTTCCTCTCAAAAAAATCCTGATCTTCACCAATAGTCTCCTGGTGTTTTGTTTCCTGGTGTCGTTGCATTTTGCTTGGCTTCATTGTCACGGATGCCGCCGAGGCTGCTCCTCCTCCTTGCTCGGGCAGGCTTCGGCGTTCGTCGGAGTACTAGCTACTACCGCTGGATGTTTTCGATGTTTGTTTTGTCATGTCTAGTTGGTACACCTGTTTTGTATTCTGTATTGATTATGTCACGTATAAGTTCACCTGTTTTATGTTTTGCCTTTGTGTGTTATTGTCCACGTGTCTTGGATGTATGTGTCGGTATTTTGCTCATCGTGTCTATTACGCATATGGTGTTTTTCCCTCCAGTGTTGGAGACGTTTATTTGTGCGTATTTAGTTTGTTAGTAAAGTCGTCTTTACTTATCCTCTGTGTCCTGCGCCTGACTTCACCACCGCATACACATCAGCTTTTGACAGAATAACATACCACCCATGGAGTCAGCAGGAGCAGCGGCGGTGACCGAGTCACTGGAGGATCGGGTCAGCAGCCAGGACGCCATGATCCATCGACTCGGCTCCGCCATGCAAGATGTGATGGACACCCTGCGCCGATGGGAAAGAGGAGGCTTGCCCACACCTCCTCCTACATTACCACCACCATCGGCCAGCCCCATCATACCATCTCCGGAGTCCAGTGGGATTCGGCTCTCGCTCCCGAGGGCATATGATGGCACCGCAGCCGGGTGTCAGGGGTTCCTACTTCAAGTGGAACTCTACCTGGCAACCATACACCCGGCGCCCTCGGGATACGAGAGCGTGTCTGCCCTCATCTCCTGTCTATCCGGCAAGGCTTTGGAGTGGGCCAATGCCGAATGGAGGGGAATAGACGCCGCCACCATCAGCTACGCGGAGTTCTCCCGCCGCTTCAGGGCTGTTTTCGATCATCCCCCAGAGGGTAAAGCGGCGGGGGAGCGTCTGTTCCACCTCCGACAGGGGAAGAGGAGCGCACAGGAGTTCGCCCTGGACTTCCGGACTCTAGCAGCGGATGCGGGGTGGGATGAGAGGGCCATCATCGACCACTATCGGTGCAGCCTGCGAGAGGACGTTCGACGAGAGTTGGCCTGCAGGGACACCAATCTAAACTTCGATCAGTTGGTGGACATGTCAATCCGTCTGGATACCCTGCTGGCTACCCGCGGACGTCCGGAGTTGGGGCCGTCCATTCCATCCCCCAGCACCTCCGAGCCGAGCCCTATGGAGCTCGGGGGTGCTGGCGCTAGAGAGAGGAGGAGAGAGATCCGGAGGGGGGCCGTCCTCTGCACCAACTGTGGCCGCGGAGGACACACTGCGGTTAGGTGCTGGGGAGGGCCTCCAGGGGATCGAGACAACAGGTCACGCACTGGGGAGTCATTCCAGGTGAGTAGGCGCCCTACTCACCCAGAGCTCTCTGTTGTTCACCTGTGTATACCAGTAGTATTTCCCCAGGTTGCATCTCATTCCCAGCATAAGGCGCTAGTCGATTCAGGCGCAGCTGGGAATTTTATTGATCGTAATTTTTGTGTTAAGTTAGGGATTCCCCTCCTACCAGTAGATGTGCCCTTTCCTATCCATGCCCTAGATAGCCGTCCGTTGGGATCTGGGATGATTAGGGAGGTCACAGCGCCACTAAAGATGAAGACGCAGGGGGGTCATGAGGAGATAATTCAGTTGTATCTGATCGACTCTCCTGCGTATACCGTGGTGCTGGGGCTTCCTTGGTTAATCGCCCATGACCCCACCATTTCGTGGCAACAGAGGGCTCTCAAGGAGTGGTCTGACCAGTGTGTCGGGCGGTGTCTAGGTGTTTCCGTAGGGGCGACCACGGTGGAAAGTCCGAACCAAGTGCCCGCACTGCACATTCCTCCTGAGTATTATGATTTGGCACTCGTGTTCAGCAAGACTAGGGCGACGCGATTGCCACCTCATAGACAGGGGGATTGTGCGATAGACCTCCAGGCAGGTGCTGCACTTCCGCGTAGTCATGTGTATCCTCTGTCTCAAGAGGAGACGGCGGCTATGGAGACATACATAGCCGAGTCTCTGAGACAGGGATACATACGGCCCTCCACTTCTCCTGCGTCCTCGAGTTTCTTTTTTGTGAAGAAGAAGGATGGAGGGTTGCGCCCGTGTATTGATTACCGTAGTCTCAATCAGATCACTGTTAAATACAGTTATCCTCTCCCTCTGATTGCGAGTATGACGGAATCATTACACGGAGCGCGTTTCTTCACAAAACTGGATATCAGGAGCGCCTACAACTTGGTGCGCATTAGGGAGGGAGATGAATGGAAGACAGCATTTAGTACCACCTCGGGTCACTATGAGTATCTCGTCATGCCATACGGGTTAATGAATGCTCCTTCAGTCTTCCAATCCTTTGTGGATGAGATCTTCCGGGATTTGCATGGGCAGGGTGTAGTGGTGTATATTGATGACATTCTAGTTTACTCTTCTACACGAGCCGAGCATGTAGCCCTGGTGCGTCGAGTGTTGGGTAGGCTGTTGGAGCATGACTTGTATGTCAAGGCAGAGAAATGTCTGTTTTTCCAGGAGTCCATCTCCTTCCTGGGCCATCGATTGTCCGCGTCAGGGGTGGAGATGGAGATTGACCGCGTTTCAGCCGTGCGTAATTGGCAGACTCCAACCATGGTTAAGGAAGTGCAGCGGTTTTTGGGTTTTGCCAATTACTACCGGAGGTTTATCCGGGGTTTCGGACAGGTAGCAGCTCCCATCACCTCCCTGCTGAAGGGGGGCCCGGTGCGTTTGCAGAGGTCGGCTGAGGCGGACAGGGCGTTTGGAAAACTGAAGGACCTGTTCACCTCGGCTCCAGTGCTGGCGCATCCGGACCCCGCTTTAGCGTTCCAGGTGGAGGTGGACGCGTCAGAGGCCGGTATTGGGGCTGTACTGTCTCAACGCTCAGGCACGCCTCCTAAACTCCGGCCCTGCACTTTTTACTCTAAGAAGCTCAGCCCGGCGGAACATAATTATGACGTGGGGGACAGCGAGCTGCTAGCCGTGGTTCAAGCCCTAAAGGTGTGGAGGCATTGGCTTGAGGGGGCTCAACACCCTTTTCTCATTCTGACTGACCATCATAACCTGGAGTACATCCGGGCAGCTAGGAGACTGAACCCTTGTCAGGCTAGGTGGGCCATGTTTCTGGCCCGGTTTGTTTTTAAGCTCACTTACATCCCAGGGTCCCAGAACGGTAAGGCAGACGCCCTGTCCCGGCGATATGACACAGAGGAGAGGTCCATTGAGCCCACTCCCATACTGCCGGAGTCTTGTCTGGTGGCACCGGTGGTGTGGGAGGTCGATGCGGAAATCGAGCGGGCGTTATGCACCGACCCTACTCCTCCAGAGTGTCCAGTGTGGCGGACGTACGTTCCGCTCGAGATTCGTGATCGTCTCATATATTGGGCTCATACGTCACCCTCCTCTGGACATCCTGGTATTGGCCGGACAGTGCACTGCCTTAGTGAAAAGTACTGGTGGCCAACATTGGCTAAGGACGTGAGGGTTTATGTCTCCTCCTGCTCGGTGTGCGCTCAGTGTAAGGCGCCTAGACACCTGCCCAGGGGGAAGTTACAACCCCTACCCGTTCAACAACGGCCGTGGTCTCACCTCTCGGTAGACTTTGTCACGGAC
>NC_140026.1:8913356-8956249 GCF_964263955.1 Coregonus lavaretus
GACCTCCCCCACATTATAACTGGAAGAGGAAGTGTAAACTCTAACATAACCTATTAGATAGAAAGGTAACTCCAAACACATTTTCACTAAGAGCAGCTGTTTAGCTGGTTTAAGGTTTAACAAAGGTTAGCCATGTGTTTGCAAAACTGTATGTCCAAGTCAAGAAATATTACCGGCAGCCAGCCGCCGATACTCTAATGAGTGTAATTTGCTAAATATTAGGAGTTGCGAAATAAAGTTGACATCATTAGAAATAAGATATTCTCCTATTTGTGCATTCAGAAAGTATTCAGACCCCACAAAAAATAAAAAAATTAACTGAAACGCATTTACATAAGTATTCAGACCCTTTACTCAGTACTTTGTTGAAGCACCTTTGGCAGTGATTACAGCCTTGAGTCTTCTTGGGTATGACGCTACAAGCTTGGCACACCTGTATTTGGGGAGTTTCTCACATTCTTCTCTGCAGATCCTCTCAAGATCTGTCAGGTTGGATGGGGAGCGTCACTGCACAGCTATTTTCAGGTCTCTCCAGAGATTTTTGATCGGGTTCAAGTCCAGGCTCTGGCTGGGCCACTCAAGGACATTCAGAGACTTGTCCTGAAGCCACTCCTGTGTTGTCTTGGCTGTGTACTTAGGGTCGTTGTTCTGTTGGAAGGTGAACCTTCGCCCCAGTCTGAGGTCCTGAGTGCTCTGGAGCAGGTTTTCATCAAGGATCTCTCTGTACTTTGCTTTGTTCATATTTCCCTCGATCCTGACTAGTCTCCCACTCCCTGCCGCTGAAAAACATCCCCACAGCATGATGCTACCACCATGCTTTATCGTAGGGATGGTCCCAGGTTTCCTCCAGACGCTTGGCATTCAGGCCAAATAGTTTTATCTTGGCTTCATCAGGCCAGATAATCTTGTTTCTCATGGTCTGAGTCCTTTAGGTGCCTTTTGGCAAACTCCAAGCGGGCTTGTCATGTGCCTTTTACAGAGGAGTGGCTTCCGTCTGGCCACTCTACCATAAAGGCCTGATTGGTGGAGTGCTACAGAGATTGTTGTCTTTCTGGAATGTTCTCCCATCTCCACAGAGGAACTCTGGACCTCTGTCAGAGTGACCATCGGGTTCTTGGTCACCTCCCTGACCAAGGCCATTCTCAGTTTGGCCGGGTGGCCAGCTCTAGGAAGAGTCTTGGTGGTTCCAAACTTCTTCCATTTAAGAATGATGGAGGCCACTGTGTTCTTGGGGACCTTCAATGCTGCAGAAATTTTTTGGTACCCTTCCACAGATCTGTGCCTCGACACAATCCTGTCTCGGAGCTCTACGGACAATTCCTTCGACCTCATGGCTTGGTTTTTGCTCTGACATGCACTGTCATCTGTGGGACCTTATAAAGACAGGTGTGTACCTTTCCAAATCCTGTCCAATCAATTAAATTGACCACTGGTGGACTCCAATCAAGTTGTAGAATCATCTCAAGGATGATCAATGGAAACAGGATGAACCTGAGCTCAATTTCGAGTCTCATAGCAAAGGGTCTGACTACTTATGTAAATAAGGTATTCAAAACCTGTTTCGCTTTGTCATTATAGGGTATTGTGTGTAGATTGATGAGGCAAAAAATTATTTAATCAATTTTAGAATAAGGCTGTAAAGTAATGTCTGAATACTTGCCGAAACAAGATACAAATGGTTACAACTTAGCTAGCTAGCTAGTCAGCTGACAGGCAAAATGTGTCTAACAAACAAGCATAAAAACGATTGCATAAAATGCTGTACAATGACAAAAATATGACAGCTGTTACAGCTGTTTGTCTGAGTTTAGAGTGACAAAAAGTAGCTAGCAAACGTCAGCTAACAGCTCTCTCATGTCTCATCATTGAACAGCCCAAGTGGTGCTGTTGCTATGGATACACACAGACCCAGAGGAGCACGTGTCAGCGCAGGCAGAAATTACAAGGAGGGTAAAGAGGGTGAGGCAGCCAAGGCAACAGCGCTTCATCCTCTTTCCCAGGATCGTGCCCTGTCCTCTAAATAACTCAACTGGCTAGTTTGCCTGTCTGTAAAGAGAAGGGCGGGCTGTACATTGATCCTGCTGCTCTGATTGGATAGAGCGAAGCTGTCTGCGTTCACTCACTTCATATTTCACCCGATCAATTCTCATCGCACTTCTTTCAGTTTTCACACGCAACAACTGTAGTTTAGACACTGACCACAACCACACAACTGACCACAACTACTGAACCACAACTACTGACCACAACCACACAACTACTGACCACAACTACTGACCACAACCACAAAACTACTGACCACAACCACAAAACTACTGACCACAACTACTGAACACAACCACACAACTACTGACCACAACTACTGACCACAACCACAAAACTACTGACCACAACTACTGACCACAACTACTGAACACAACTACTGAACCACACTACTGACCACAACCACAAAACTACTGACCACAACTACTGAACCACAACTACTGACCACAACCACACAACTGACCACAACTACTGAACCACAACTACTGAACCACGACTACTGACCACAACCACAAAACTACTGACCACAACTACTGAACCACAACTACTGACCACAACCACACAACTGACCACAACTACTGAACCACAACTACTGACCACAACTACTGAACCACAACTACTGACCACAACCACACAACTACTGACCACAACTACTCACCACACAACTACTGAACACAACCACAAAACTACTGAACACAACTTCTGACCATAACTACTGACCACAACCACACATCTACTGACCACAACTACTGAACCACACACCTACTTACAAAAACTACTGACCATTACTGACCACAACTACTGACCACCACTAGCAACTACAACTAGTGACCACAACCACACAACAACAACTACTGACCACACAACTACTGAACCACAGAACTAATGACCACAACCACAAAACTATTGATCACAACTACTGACCACTACTGACCACAGCTACTGACCACTACTGACCACAGCTATTGACCACAAACATACAACTTCTGACCAAAACTACTAAACCACAACTACTGACCACAACCCCAAAACTACTGACCACTACTGAACAAAACTTCTGACCACAACTACTGATCACAACTACTGACCACAACAACTGAACCACACATCTACTTATCAAAACTACAGCTCACTACTGATCACAACTACATAACTACTGACCACAACAACTGAACCACATAACTACTTACCAAAACAACTGATCGAAATTACTGACCACTACTGATCACAACTACTGACCACAACTAGTAACCAAACTATGTGCATGTGTCTGGTTGGCTACATGGGACCTTCCTCTGCGGACTGAGTCAAGGAAACTGTCGCCGAGGTTCATTGGTCCGTTTGTGGTGGAGAGAGTGATTAATCCGGTTGTGGTTCGACTCAAGTTGCCTAGGACGCTCAGAGTCCATCCCACCTTCCATGTCTCCTGCCTCAAGCCTGTTCTCCTCAGCCCTCTGTTGCCCCCTCCGCCTCCTCCTCCTCCTCCTCCTCCTCGGATGATCGGAGGAGGTCCTGTCTACACGGTGCGCCGCATCATGGATTCCAGACGGCGGGGCCGGGGTTTCCAGTATCTCGTGGACTGGGAGGGGTATGGTCCTGAGGAGAGGAGTTGGATTCCTCGGCGTCAGATCCTTGATGCTGACCTCCTTCGTGACTTCTACCGCCTCCATCCTGGCGCTCCGGGTAGTCCGCCCGGTGGCGTTCATCGGAGGGGGGGGGGTACTGTCATGAACCCTGCGTCCTGAGTCTGTTGTTGCCTGTTTTTCTGCTCGATATCTCCTGTTTCCTGAAGGTTCCTGAACGCACCCTGTCCGGTTGCTGGGCGACGTTGCTAGGCGGGTGATCTCTCGATTACCCGCACCTGCTTCTCATCAGTCTCGGCACACCTGGTCCTGATCATCACCCCTTCTTAAGCTCTGACCTGACATCCATTCCCTGCCGGATTGTTAGCCATTAACAGTATGTTTTGTCAGCGTATCAGCCTCTGAGTAGCGTTAGTTTTTGTTATTTTGCACCTTGTTGACCTGCCTTGTACTTACCTCCGTTTTTTTCTGTCTACAGTCATTCTCCCGGAACCTTCACCCAACCCCTGCCGTGCCATCATTTAATCTACCACTTCACCTCCACCTACTCATCTCCGCCACCCGCTCCGTCTCCTGGATTATTCTGCATCTTTTGAATCTATAAATAAACACTCACCTTCGTTCAACTCACCTTGTCCTGGTCTGCTTCTGGGTTCTGTCTTAGAGAATCGTGACAAATAGAATAAAGGAATAAGGGACAAGGAACTAAGGAAAAAACTGATTAAGACGTCGCTGATCTACGGAAGCCCTCAAATGAGGCGATCATTAGATGGGCCACAAATCCTGGGAAGTCACCAGGTGGATTTTCGGGTCAGTTCCAAGGGACTGTGAGTTTGTAGAATACACATTCAATTGTATGTTACCTCTCGGTATATAGTTGACGAGGTATATGTCCGAAGTAGCCTCTCATTGAATATCTGCAACTCAAGGTAGCACAAATTTAGGAAGGAAAATAAGGAATAGGAGCGGCGGAAGCATGCTTTTGCTTTTGTATGAATGGATGCATTCTTGTTGATTGAAAAGTTTTCGTGTGTGTGAGAAAGAGAGTGTGTGTGTGCGCAAATAAAGATGTCTCTGCTGTGTTTGAGCTGTGTGGATTGTGCAGAGAGTTATATGCTCGACTCATGCTATGATAAGATTTTATGTTAGATATATATACATATACAGTGGGGGGAAAAAGTATTTAGTCAGCCACCAATTATGCAAGTTCTCCCACTTAAAAAGATGAGAGAGGCCTGTAATTTTCATCATAGGTACACGTCAACTATGACAGACAAAATGAGAAAGAAAAATCCAGAAAATCCCATTGTAGGATTTTTTATGAATTTATTTGCAAATTATGGTGGAAAATAAGTATTTGGTCACCTACAAACAAGCAAGATTTCTGGCTCTCACAGACCTGTAACTTCTTCTTTAAGAGGCTCCTCTGTCCTCCACTCGTTACCTGTATTAATGGCACCTGTTTGAACTTGTTATCAGTATAAAAGACACCTGTCCACAACCTCAAACAGTCACACTCCAAACTCCACTATGGCCAAGACCAAAGAGCTGTCAAAGGACACCAGAAACAAAATTGTAGACCTGCACCAGGCTGGGAAGACTGAATCTGCAATAGGTAAGCAGTTTGGTTTGAAGAAATCAACTGTGGGAGCAATTATTAGGAAATGGAAGACATACAAGACCACTGATAATCTCCCTCGATCTGTGGCTCCACGCAAGATCTCACCCCGTGGGGTCAAAATGACCACAAGAACGGTGAGCAAAAATCCCAGAACCACACGGGGGGACCTAGTGAATGACCTGCAGAGAGCTGGGACCAAAGTAACAAAGCCTACCATCAGTAACACACTACGCCGCTAGGGACTCAAATCCTGCAGTGCCAGACGTGTCCCCCTGCTTAAGCCAGTACATGTCCAGGCCCGTCTGAAGTTTGCTAGAGTGCATTTGGATGATCCAGAAGAGGATTGGGAGAATGTCATATGGTCAGATGAAACCAAAATAGAACCTTTTGGTAAAAACTCAACTCGTCGTGTTTGGAGGACAAAGAATGCTGAGTTGCATCCAAAGAACACCATACCTACTGTGAAGCATGGGGGTGGAAACATCATGCTTTGGGGCTGTTTTTCTGCAAAGGGACCAGGACGACTGATCCGTGTAAAGGAAAGAATGAATGGGGCCATGTATCGTGAGATTTTGAGTGAAAACCTCCTTCCATCAGCAAGGGCATTGAAGATGAAACGTGGCTGGGTCTTTCAGCATGACAATGATCCCAAACACACCGCCCGGGCAACGAAGGAGTGGCTTCGTAAGAAGCATTTCAAGGTCCTGGAGTGGCCTAGCCAGTCTCCAGATCTCAACCCCATAGAAAATCTTTGGAGGGAGTTGAAAGTCCGTGTTGCCCAGCGACAGCCCCAAAACATCACTGCTCTAGAGGAGATCTGCATGGAGGTATGGGCCAAAATACCAGCAACAGTGTGTGAAAACCTTGTGAAGAATTACAGAAAACGTTTGACCTGTGTCATTGCCAACAAAGGGTATATAACAAAGTATTGAGAAACTTTTGTTATTGACCAAATACTTATTTTCCACCATAATTTGCAAATAAATTCATTAAAAATCCTACAATGTGATTTTCTGGAATTTTTTTCTCATTTTGTCTGTCATAGTTGACGTGTACCTATGATGAAAATTACAGGCCTCTCTCATCTTTTTAAGTGGGAGAACTTGCACAATTGGTGGCTGACTAAATACTTTTTTTCACCACTGTAAGTGCTACGGGTCGGTAGTCATTTAGGCAGGTTATCTTAGTGTCCTTGATAACAGGGACTATGGTGGTCTGCTTGAAACATGTTGGTATTACAGACTCAGTCAGGGACATGTTGAAAATGTCAGTGAAGACACTTGCCAGTTGGTCAGCACATGCTCGGAGTACACGTCCTGGTAATCCGTCTGGACCTGCAGCCTTGTGAATGTTGACCTGCTTAAAAGTCTTACTCACATCGGCTACGGAGAGTGTGATCACATAGTAATCCGGAACAGCTGGTGCTCTCATGCATGCTTCAGTGTTGCTTGCCTCGAAGCGAGTATAGAAGTGATTTAGCTCGTCTGGTAGGCTTGTATCACTGGGCAGCTAGCGGCTGTGCTTCTCTTTGTAGTCTGTAATAGTTTTCAAGTCCTGCCACATCCGACGAGCGTCAAAGCCGGTGTAGTATGATTCAATCTTAGTCCTGTATTGACTCTTTGCCTGTTTGATGGTTCGTCGGAGGGCATAGCGGGATTTCTTATAAGCGTCCGGGTTAGAGTCCCGCTCCTTGAAAGCAGCAGCTCTAGCCTTTAGCTTGATGCGGATGTTGCCTGTAATCCATGGCTTCTGGTTGGGATATGTACGCATGGTCACTGTTGGGACGACGTCATTGATGCACTTATTGATGAAGCCAGTGACTGATGTGGCGTACTCCTCAATGCTATCTGAAGAATCCCGGAACATATTCCAGTCTGTGCTAGCAAAACAGTCCTGTAGCTTAGCATCTGCGTCATCTGACCACTTTTTTATTAATCAAGTCACTGTTGCTTCCTGCCTTAGTTTTTGCTTATAAACAGGAATCAGGAGGATAGAGTCAGATTTGCCAAATGGAGGGCGAGGGAGAGCTTTGTATGTGTCTCTGTGTGTGGAGTAAAGGTGGTCTAGAGTTTTTTTTCCTCTGAATGCACATTTACATTTACATTTACGTCATTTAGCAGACGCTCTTATCCAGAGCGACTTACAAATAGGTGCATTCACCTTATAGCCAGTGTGATAACCACTTTACAATGTTTTTTTAAAAATATTTTTTTTTTAATATTTTTACTTTTTATTTTGTAATTCCTTTTTCTTTTTGTGTATATATATATATATATATATATATATATATATATATTTTTTAATCCTATCCCAGGTATTCCTTAAAGAGGTGGGGTTTCAAATGTCTCCGGAAGGTGGTGAGTGACTCCGCTGTCCTGGCGTCGTGAGGGAGCTTGTTCCACCATTGGGGTGCCAGAGCAGCGAACAGTTTTGACTGGGCTGAGCGGGAACTATGCTTCCGCAGAGGTAGGGGAGCCAGCAGGCCAGAGGTGGATGAACGCAGTGCCCTCGTTTGGGTGTAGGGACTGATCAGAGCCTGAAGGTACGGAGGTGCCGTTCCCCTCACAGCTCCGTAGGCAAGCACCATGGTCTTGTAGCAGATGCGAGCTTCAACTGGAAGCCAGTGGAGTGTGCGGAGGAGCGGGGTGACGTGAGAGAACTTGGGAAGGTTGAACACCAGACGGGCTGCGGCATTCTGGATGAGTTGTAGGGGTTTAATGGCACAGGCAGGGAGCCCAGCCAACAGCGAGTTGCAGTAATCCAGACGGGAGATGACAAGTGCCTGGATTAGGACCTGTGCCGCTTCCTGTGTAAGGCAGGGTCGTACTCTCCGAATGTTGTAGAGCATGAACCTACAGGATCGGGTCACCGCCTTGATGTTAGCGGAGAACGACAGGGTGTTGTCCAGGGTCACGCCAAGGCTCTTCGCACTCTGGGAGGAGGACACAACGGAGTTGTCAACCGTGATGGCGAGATCATGGAACGGGCAGTCCTTCCCCGGGAGGAAGAGCAGCTCTGTCTTGCCGAGGTTCAGCTTGAGGTGGTGATACGTCATCCATACTGATATGTCTGCCAGACATGCAGAGATGCGATTCGCCACCTGGTTATCAGAAGGGGGAAAGGAGAAGATTAGTTGTGTGTCGTCTGCGTAGCAATGATAGGAGAGGCCATGTGAGGATATGACAGAGCCAAGTGACTTGGTGTATAGCGAGAATAGGAGAGGGCCTAGAACTGAGCCCTGGGGGACACCAGTGGTGAGAGCACGTGGTGCGGAGACAGCTTCTCGCCACGCCACTTGGTAGGAGCGACCGGTCAGGTAGGACGCAATCCAAGAGTGAGCCGCGCCGGAGATGCCCAGCTCGGAGAGGGTGGAGAGGAGGATCTGATGGTTCACAGTATCAAAGGCAGCAGACAGGTCTAGAAGGACAAGAGCAGAGGAGAGAGAGTTAGCTTTAGCAGTGCGGAGAGCCTCTGTGACACAGAGAAGAGCAGTCTCAGTTGAATGACCAGTCTTGAAACCTGACTGGTTTGGATCAAGAAGGTCATTCTGAGAGAGATAGCAAGAGAGTTGGCTAAAGACGGCATGCTCAATAGTTTTGGAGAGAAAAGAAAGAAGGGATACTGGTCTGTAGTTGTTGACATCGGAGGGATCGAGTGTTGGTTTTTTGAGAAGGGGTGCAACTCTCGCTCTCTTGAAGACGGAAGGGACATAGCCAGCGGTCAAGGATGAGTTGATCAGCGAGGTGAGGTAAGGGAGAAGGTCACCGGAGATGGTCTGGAGAAGAGAGGAGGGGATAGGGTCAAGCGGGCAGGTTGTTGGGCGGCCTGCCGTCACAAGTCGCAAGATGTTATCTGGAGAGAGAGGGGAGAAAGAAGTCAAAGCATAGGGTAGGGCAGTGTGAGCAGGACCAGCAGTGTCATTTGACTTAACAAACGAGGATCGGATGTCGTCAACCTTCTTTTCAAAACAGAGAGGGAGGAGGGGGGGGGGGGGGGGGGTACATGCTGGTACAAATGAGGTAGAACGGATTTAAGTTTCCCTGCATTAAAGTCCCCGGCCACTAGGAGCGCTGCCTCTGGATGAGCGTTTTCCTGTTTACTTATGGCCTTATACAGCTCATTGAGTGCAGTCTTAGTGCCAGCATTGGTTTGTGGTGGTATATAGACAGCTACGAAAAATATAGAATAAACTCTCTTGGTAAATAGTGTGGTCTACAGCTTATCATGAGATACTCTACCTCAGGCGAGCAAAACCTTGAGACTTCCTTAGTGTTAGATTTTTTGCACCTACTGTTGTTTACAAATATACACAGACCGCCACCCCTTGTCTTACCGGAGTCAGCCGTTCTATCCTGACGATGTAGTTTATATCCCGTCAGCTGTATGTTGTCCATGTCGTTGTTCAGCCACGACTCTGTGAAACATAAGATATTACAGTTTTTAATGACCCGTTGGTAGGATAACCATAATCTTAGGTCATCTACCTTATTTTCAAATGATTGAACATTGGCTAATAGGATTGATGGAAGAGGCAGTTTACTCACTCGCCGTCGGATCCTTACAAGGCACCCCAACCTACGTCCACGATATCTCCATCTCTTTCTCATGCGAATGACAGGGATTTGGGCCTTGTCGGGTGTCTGTAGGATAATCCTTCGCGTCCGACTCGTTGAAGAAAAAATATTCGTCCAATACGAGGTGAGTAATCGCTGTCCTGATATCCAGAAGCTCTTTTTGGTCATAACAGGCGGTTGCAGAAACATTATGCACAGAATAAATTACAAATAACGCCAAAAAACCCACATAATAGTAGAATTAGTTAGAGGGCTGTAAAACGGCAGCCATCTTTTCCGGCGCCACACTTTGTAGGATTATCAATATAATGGAGATAGCTTGGCACATCAACTTCGGATGCCTCATTCGATTATTTAAGGTATTACCTCTACTCCAGTTGTTTTAGTACCAAACCACATTTTTCCTTTAAGTTAGTAGTTCATCATAAAAGATACCGGAAGAAAAACGTCCTATTCAAATTAAATAAGACCCTTTTAGCAATCGAACCATTATATTCATAGCAGGTGATCAGTGATCAGTTAACAGTAAATGTTTATGGAAATAATATCTAAACTCAAAGAACGTTGTTGTTTAGAAATACATACAAATATGTTTTTACTCCTGTGTCATGCAGGTAGTCCCTCCCTGTCGGTCCATCTCTTAGTTCTACCAGCGGTAGGCTATTTACAGAATAATGTTGTAACATAACAAAATGTGGAAAAAGGAAAGGGGTCTGAATACTCTCCGAATGCACTGTAGTCTAGTGACTGTTATGCCATTCATATACTATTGTATTGTATGCTAGTATAACAATGTTAGTGTTTTACATTAATAAACGTTCTCTTGATATGACTTGTAATCACAATGTTCTTCATATAACTTCAACACAATTATATTCCCATGTCGAGTGCTTGACAAACTAATTCTTCTTTGGATTTTAATGGCGGCGTACGGACCAATATTAGGTGCATTACCGCCCCCTACCGGGCTGGAGTGTGGTGGAGACTATGGACGTTCTAAATTCTGTACAGTCGTGGTCAAATGTTTTGAGAATGACACAAGTATTGGTCTTCACAAAGTTTATTTATTTTTTATTTATTTTATTTCACCTTTATTTAACCAGGTAAGCCAGTTGAGAACAAGTTCTCATTTACAACTGCGACCTGGCCAAGATAAAGCAAAGCAGTGCGATAAAAACAACAACACAAAGTTACATATGGGGTAAAAAAATACATAAAGTCAAAAAAAATACAACACAAAATCTATATACAGTGTGTGCAAATGTAGCAAGTTATGGAGGTAAGGCAATAAATAGGCTATAGTGCAAAATAATTACAATTAGTATTAACACTGGAATGATAGATGTGCAAGAGATGATGTGCAAATAGAGATACTGGGGTGCAAATGAGCAAAATAAATAACAATATAGGGATGAGGTAGTTGGGTGGGCTAATTTCAGATGGGCTGTGTACAGGTGCAGTGATCGGTAAGGTACTCTGACAACTGATGCTTAAAGTTAGTGAGGGAGATAAGAGTCTCCAGCTTCAGAGATTTTTGCAATTCGTTCCAGTCATTGGCAGCAGAGAACTGGAAGGATGGCGGCCAAAGGAGGTGTTGGCTTTGGGAATGACCAGTGAGATATACCTGCTGGAGCGCAGACTACGGGTGGGTGCTGCTATGGTGACCAATGAGCTAAGATAAGGCGGGGATTTGCCTAGCAGTGATTTATAGATGGCCTGGAGCCAGTGGGTTTGACGACGAACATGTAGTGAGGACCAGCCAACAAGAGCGTACAGGTCACAGTGGTGGGTAGTGTATGGGGCTTTGGAGACAAAACGGATGGCACTGTGATAGACTACATCCAATTTGCTGAGTAGAGTGTTGGAGGCTATTTTGTAAATGACATCGCCGAAGTCAAGGATCGGTAGGATAGTCAGTTTTACGAGGGCATGTTTGGCAGCGTGAGTGAAGGAGGCTTTATTGCGAAATAGGAAGCCGATTCTAGATTTAACTTTGGATTGGAGATTCTTTATGTGAGTCTGGAAGGAGAGTTTACAGTCTAACCAGACACCTAGGTATTTGTAGTTGTCCACATACTCTAGGTCAGACCCGTCGAGAGTGGTGATTCTAGTCGGGTGGGCGGGTGCCAGCAGCGTTCGATTGAAAAGCATTCATTTAGTTTTACTAGTGTTTAAGAGCAGTTGGAGGCTACTGAAGGAGTGTTGTATGGCATTGAAGCTCGTTTGGAGGTTTGTTAACACAGTGTCCAATGAAGGGCCAGATGTATACAAAATGGTGTCGTCTGCGTAGAGGTGGATCTGAGAGTCACCAGCAGCAAGAGCGACATCATTGATATACACGGAGAAAAGTGTCGGCCCAAGAATTTAACCCTGTGGCACCCCCATAGAGACTGCCATAGGTCCAGACAACAGGCCCTCCGATTTGACACACTGAACTCTATCTGAGAAGTAGTTGGTGAACCAGGCGAGGCAGTCATTTGAGAAACCAAGGCTATTTAGTCTGCCAATAAGAATGCGGTGGTTGACAGAGTCGAAAGCCTTGGCCAGGTGGATGAAGACGGCTGCACAGTACTGTCTATTATCAATCGCGGTTATAATATCGTTTAGGACCTTGAGCGTGGCTGAAGTGCACCCATGACCAGCTCGGAAACCGGATTGCATAGCGGAGAAGGTACGGTGGTATTCGAAATGGTCGGTGATCTGTTTGTTAACTTGGCTTTCAAATACTTTCGAAAGGCAGGGCAGGATGGATAGTCCTAGTTTGCTGCTTCAGTGTTTTAGATATTTTTGACAGATGTTACTATGGTATACTGAAGTATAATTACAAGCATTCCATAAGTGTCAAAGGCTTTTATTGACAATTACATTAAGTTTATGCAAAGAGTCAATATTTGCAGTGTTGACCCTTCTTTTTCAAGACCTCTGCAATCCGCCCTGGCATGCTGTCAATTAACTTCTGGGCCACATCCTGACTGATGGCAGCCCATTCTTGCATAATCAATGCTTGTCCACCCGCCTCTTGAGGATTGACCACAAGTTCTCAATGGGATTAAGGTCTGGGGAGTTTCCTGGCCATGGACCCAAAATGTTGATGTTATGTTCCCCGAGCCACTTAGTTATCACTTTTGCCTTATGGCAAGGTGCTCCATCATGCTGGAAAAGGAATTGTTTGTCACCAAACTGTTCTTGGATGGTTGGGAGAAGTAGCTCTCGGAGGATGTGTTGGTACCATTCTTTATTCATGGCTGTGTTCTTAGGCAAAATTGTGAGTGAGCCCACTCCCTTGGCTGAGAAGCAACCCCACACATGAATGGTCTCAGGATGTTTTACTGTTGGCATGACACAGGACTGATGGTAGCGCTCACCTTGTCTTCTCCAGACAAGCTTTTTTCAGAATGCCCCAAAAAATCGGAAAGGGGATTCATCAGAGAAAATGACTTTACCCCAGTCCTCAGCAGTTCAATCCCTGTACCTTTTGCAGAATATCAGTCTGTTCCTGATGTTTTTCCTGGAGAGAAGTGGCTTCCTCGCTGCCCTTCTTGACACCAGGCCATCCTCCAAAAGTCTTTGCCTCACTGTGCGTGCAGATGCACTCACACCTGCCTGCTGCCATTCCTGAGCAAGCTCTGCACTGGTGGTGCCCCGATCCCGCAGCTGAATCAACTTTAGGAGACGGTCCTGGCGCTTGCTGGACTTTCTTGGGCGCCCTTCTTCACAACGATTGAACCTCCTTGAAGTTCTTGATGATCCGATAAATGGTTGATTTAGGTGCAATCTTACTAGCAGCAATATCCTTGCCTGTGAAGCCCTTTTTGTGCAAAGCAATGATGACGGCACGTGTTTCCTTGCAGTTAACCATGGTTAACAGAGGAAGAACAATGATTTCAAGCACCACCCACCTTTTAAAGCTTTCAGTCTGTTATTCTAACTCAATCAGCATGACAGAGTGATCTCCAGCCTATTCCTCGTTAACACTCTCACCTGTGTTAACGAGAGAATCACTGACATGATGTCAGCTGGTCCTTTTGTGGCAGGGCTGAAATGCAGTGGAAATGTTTTTTTTGGGGATTAAGTTAATTTTCATGGCAAAGAGGGACTTTGCAATTAATTGCAATTCATCTGATCACTCTTCATAACATTCTGGAGTATATGCAAATTGCCATCATAAAAACTGAGGCAGCAGACTTTGTGAAAATGTAATATTTGTGTCATTCTCAAAACTTTTGACCACGACTGTACTGTAGTCCACATGAGGAAAGAAATTAGTGTTTTGAGTTTTTTTGAAATTTTGAAGTTTTGAAATTTTGAGTGTATTTGTTTGTTCTGGACGGGTTTTGAGTGAACAGGGAGGTTGAACCTTATTCACATGGAGGGGATTTTCTTCCGAGTGTCTGCCTTTGATGTTAGTGAGTACATGACAGTGAAGGAGGACGCGATCTGTGGTTGCTGCTGCTGGACAGTTAGGACATGAACTAGGGGTGTGTTTTCCTATTGTATGAAAGGCCTCCTGTAGCTCAGTTGGTAGAGCATGGCGCTTGCAATGCCAGGGTTTTGGGTTCGATTCCCACGGGGGGCCAGTATGAAAAATATATGCACTCACTAAACTGTAAGTTGCTCTGGATAAGAGTGTCTGCTAAATGACTAAAATGTAAAATGTATGAAGAGATAAGGTTAAGGCTGTTGTGGCCTTTTTTACAGAAGGTTGACGATTGTCTTGATTGTCCTTTGTGGTTATTGCTGAGTGAAACCAGTGGGTGGATGGAAGGTAAATCCCTTTTTCCCTTCTGTCCATTCCTTTTGCCATTTGTCTGTGATTTCTTCAATCAACCAGAAGGATCACAACTCTAAGACTAACTTCCTATTTTGTCTTTACACGTTCTCTATTTCTCTCCACTAGGTGGCAGCATACTCTTACACTAATTATACACTGAGTGGACAAAACATTAGGAACACCTTCAAAATATTGAGTTGCAGCCTTCAGAACAACCTCAATTGTGACCGACCGCCTCGATTTGGTCTTATGTAGCACATTTTGAAATTGTGTTTTTTACATTGGATAAAAGTAGTGACTCTAGAACTAGAAAATGGTATATCATACACTGCAGTTGAGGAACAATGGGAAAGTAATTCTGCTTTGGAAGTTGATAAACTTGTAATCCCACTTTTGAGAAAATGACCCTTGAATGTTTTGGTACCTACTGGAGAGCTCTTCTTTGTCTACACCCATTCAGCATTGTTCACACCCTCTTAATCCTTAGCCCCACCCATCTCTTTAAGGATTCACATGTGAGGCCATGTGCTAAACAGAGTGAGTAATTTAGTAAACAATCAAAGATTTCAAAACTAAAAGTGGTAAAAGTAGTAGTCTACAAGAAGGAAAAACTCCAGGTAAAAATACACTTTATCTAGTCCTTGGCCAATATCATAATCTGACTTTGGTGCAGGTCATGTTGTTCTTCACATTACCGTCTCTGGTAAACACACACTATATCAAATAAAATATATGTTTATTTGTCACATGCACAGGATACAGAAGGTGTAAACCAGGGTTCCCCAACTGGCGGCCCAGGGGCCGAATTTGGCCCACCTGTGGTTTTATTTTGAAAAGGACTGAGCACGCCCCCATTCTCATCGACTGGGCTGTAGTGGAACAGGTTGAGAGCTTCAAGTTCCTTGGTGTCCACATCACCAACAAACTATCATGGTCCAAACACACCAAGACAGTCGTGAAGAGGGCACGACAAAGCCTATTCCCCCTCAAGAGACTGAAAAGATTTGGCATGGGTCCTCAGATCCTCAAAAAGTTCTACAGCTGCACCATTGAGAGCATCCTGACTGGTTGCATCACCGCCTGGTATGGCAACTGCTCAGCCTCCGACCGCAAGGCACTACAGAGGGTAGTGCGTATGGCCAAGTACATCACTGGTGCCAAGCTTCCTGCCATCCAGGACCTCTATACCAGGAGGTGTCAGAGGAAGGCCCTCAAAATTGTCAAAGACTCCAGCCACCCTAGTCACAGACTGTTCTCTCTGCTACTGCACAGCAAGCGGTACCGGAGTGCCAAGTCTAGGTCCAAAAGGCTTCTTGACAGCTTCTACCCCCAAGCCATAAGACTCCTGAACAGCAATTTTTATTTTTTACTTATCAATTTTTTACTTAACACTTTTTTTCTTAAAACTGAATTGTTGGTTAAGGGCTTGAAAGTAAGCATTTCACTGTAAGGTCTACACCTGTTGTATTCAGCGCATGTGACAAATAACATTTGATTTGATTTGGTCTGATAAACACCACTTTAGCTCGGCCACCTTCCAACGCAGCACCATAGGCAGATGTGGTGGATTGAGACGCAGTCCATGCAAAAAAAAGACATATTCAGTATCTAGCTTAAATTGACGTATTTAAATGGGGATTTTTTTTTATCATGTTACTTAGATTGACGCAATGGTGCTTCAAAGCCTCTCCATGTCCAAAACATTGCATCCGCAAAACATAGCATCCGCAATCCAGGTTTTATATATACTGGTAGCAACCTAGCAGTGCCAAAAGCCCTGGTGGCATATATGCTTTTCTATTCCTAATCTCAGTCTGGCAAATGCAGACTTCCTTATCAAGATTAACTGAAACCGATGATGGGTTTCAGTTAATCTTTTGCACCATGTTATATGGTGACGGTGCGGTGATTGGTCAGCTTTATGCAGTAATCATGCAGTGATTGGTCAAATTTGCCCTGGCATAATATGGAGGGGAAATGTATATTTTAGAGAAATAAATAAGTGAGTGGGATGAATAGAGAATGAGAGAGAGAGAGAGAGAGAGAGAGAGAGAGAGAGAGAGAGAGAGAGAGAGAGAGAGAGAGAGAGAAAGAGAGAGAAAACGTTTTACAAAAATATAAAATGTCACAGTAGCTGCAGTCAATGGGAAAAGATGAGCGTGACAGGGTTGACGTTTTCTCATTTATTCCATGTCTCTTTCTCTTTCTCTACTTCCTCTTCATCCCCCCTTCATTCTCTTCTCTCTTCCTCCCTCCTTCTTCCACCGCCTCCACCCTCTCCCCCTCTCTCACCCTCTCCATCTCTCTCTCCCCTCCATTCTCTCTCCCTCCTTCTTTCCCTGCCTCCCCTTCCTCTTATCTCTCTCCCTCCTCTCTCCCACCTCTGTTGACTCTCTCCCCTCCATCCTCTCTCTCCCCTCCCTCCTTCACCCTCTCTCCCCCTCTCTCACTCTCCCCCTTCTCTCTCCCTACTCCATTATCTTTCCTTCTATCCTTCTTTCCCTCCCTCCCTCGCTCCACCTCATCTCATCTCGCTCTATCTCCTCTCTCCCCCTCCCCCTCCCCCTCCCTCACTCTACCCCTTTTCTCTCACTTCCTGTAATTTACATTTACATTTACGTCATTTAGCAGACGCTCTTATCCAGAGCGACTTACAAATTGGTGCATTCACCTTATAGCCAGTGGGATAACCACTTTACAATATGTATTTATTTATTTTTTTTTGGGGGGGGGGGGGGGGGGGGGTAAGGTGGGGTAGAAGGATTACTTTATCCTATCCCAGGTATTCCTTAAAGAGGTGGGGTTTCAAATGTCTCCGGAAGGTGGTGAGTGACTCCGCTGTCCTGGCGTCGTGAGGGAGCTTGTTCCACCATTGGGGTGCCAGAGCAGTGAACAGTTTTGACTGGGCTGAGCGGGAACTGTGCTTCCGCAGAGGTAGGGGGGCCAGCAGGCCAGAGGTGGATGAACGCAATGCCCTCGAAGGTACGGAGGTGCCGTTCCCCTCACAGCTCCGTAGGCAAGCACCATGGTCTTGTAGCAGATGCGAGCTTCAACTGGAAGCCAGTGAAGTGTGCGGAGGAGCGGGGTAACGTGAGAGAACTTGGGAAGGTTGAACAGCAGATCAGTAATCAGACAGACAGACAGGCAGGCAGACAGGCAGACAGACAGACAGACAGACAGAGAGACAGACAGACAGACAGACAGACAGACAGACAGACAGACAGACAGACAGACAGACAGACAGACAGACACAGACACAGACACAGACAGGCAGGTTGACAGACAGACAGACAGACAGACAGACAGACAGACAGACAGACAGACAGACACAGACAGGCAGGTTGACAGACAGACACAGACAGACACAGACAGACAGTTTTAAGTTTCAAGTCAATTAAAAAAAATGCTATGTCCTCTGCAGAATTCATTCAAGAATTCATAACAAGGCTCTTAGTTTCTAGAACTGCAAGACTATTGTGTCCAATGGAGGTCAAAAATGCGTTTGGGTCGATTGACTTCAAATTTCATATGGCGGGTCCCACAGTCACAAGCAAATAAACATTTTAACCCTTCGAAACCGCCCCCATGACCCCCAATTAAGTCACTTCCTGTAATCACAGGAAACTAAAATTCTATGTGCTGCGTCATGGGGACACTCTTTAACAGTTTCAGGGAGAGAATAAAGGACCATGTTGAGATTGAATTAAGACACTTCATGTTGCCACAGGAAGCTGAACCTCAACACAGGGCATCCCTACAAGGCCATGATTGTTTGTGTGCAAGGACGGTTAGCTAGCTCAATCGCAGTCAACGGTGGTGTCATGCTTATGTGAGGACTGTAGGTAATGTCACATGGTCAGATGTAGGCTTGCGTTCATCGGGAGCGTCTGTTGAACAATCCCATGCGTGAATTTTGTTTCTAGCCTAAACCGTTCTGCTGATGTCACTCAAAAGCATCTTAACTCTAGGTCAGGCTTCAAGTGAGGCCTACCTTTCTGCCATGTAGTGGGGGAGGGGTACATTCATTCATTGTTCATTGGATTAAGGTTAAGGTTATGTCTAGGGTTGACACCTTAAACCTAGCTTCATGTCCACTCCCAGCTCAACCCTAACCCTAACCTTAACTTAATATCAACTCCCGGCTCAACCATAACTCCAAAAGCTGAGCCAAGATGTGGAGGGTTAGGGTTAGGGTTATGGCTAGGGTTAGTGTTGAGCTGGGATATGGACATGAAGCTAGGCTAGGGTTAGGGTTAGGTTTGAGTTTAGAGTTTGACTGCCTGTCTGTCTGTGAGTTTTTTTGTTTGCCTCTCTCTCTCTCTCTCTCTCTCTCTCTCTCTCTCTCTCTCTCTCTCTCTCTCTCTCTCTCTCTCTCTCTCTCTCTCTCTCTCTCTCTCTCTCTCTCTCTCTCTCTCTCTCTCTTTCTTACTCTCCCATCTCTCTCTCTCTCTCTCTCTCTCTCTCTCTCTCTCTCTCTCTCTCTCTCTCTCTCTCTCTCTCTCTCTCTCTCTCTCTCTCTCTCTCTCTCTCTCTCTCTCTTCCAGAGTCACACCCAGCACAGAGTTCACCTCTGTAAGCCAATGTATTATTTAGCTTCTTCAGAGTGGAGCTGCACTCCACTGCACACATACAAACACACACACACTACCACACCTACTGAGAGGAGGGAGGGAGAGAAATAGATTAGAGGGAGGAGGAAAGAAGGAGGGAGATAAAATGGAAGGGGAGGGAGAGAGAGGGGGAGAGAGAGAGTAAGAGAGAGAGAGAGAAGAGAGAGAGAGTGGGAGAGAGAGAGAGGGATAGGGTTAAGGAGGGAGGTGGGAAAGAGAGAGATAGAGAGAGAGGAGGGAGAAAGAGATAGAAGAGAGAGAGGGAAGTATTGTGAAAAATGTAAACCCTGTGACACTCATCTTTTCCCATTGACTGCAATGTACTGAGAAAAACGTCAGCTACTGTGGCATTTTACGTTTTTCTGTTGTTGCAAAAAAACGTGCCAGGATGACGTTTTCAGGCTGATAATTAACACTGCCTTTGTCCTCTCCTGCATGCTGACCACGGGCGGCACCTGGCCAACCCCTGTTCAACACTGAGGATGGTAACAATGAGCTATGGACGAGCCACTCCAGCATGGGTGCTACAACTGCTTCTCAGTTGGTCCCATGATCCACTGCTGCTCACAAACGTTACATTTGATTAAATGTTCTGAGATTGTGGAAGCAGGGACGGCCTGTTCAATAGGGCGATATGGGCGACGCACTGCCAAACGGGAAAAGGAAGGGATTTTTTTTCTAATCAATTATATCACGGCAACAGTAGTTATCAGTGTTGTAATCTGATCTGACTGCCACTAAATGTCAAATCAGGCTAAAGTCGTGCTTCAAATGGCCCCGCCCGTTTTTGGGGCGATTTCAGTCAGGTTGAAAATCGCCCAGAAGTCTCTCATAGCCTGTCATGTAAAATCTATTTTTTTCAAATTTCAAAGCTTTCAATACATTCTCTATGGGTGTCTGTGGGCATGCACTTACGCGCTTTCGTCATACGTGACGTAACCATGAACGTAACTAAGAAAATAGCGGCTAGCAGCGTCTCTGTTGCGACCTGCAGTGTGGCGTTATCTTATGTTTTTAATTTGTACACTTAGTGGCGTTATTTTATGTTTTTAATTTGTAGACTTAGTTTACAAACATTCTGCCAACCATGGATTTCCAGTGGTGGGTTTTGGACTGATCTTGTTGATCGTGTACATACCCGCTACGAACGGACTAAATAATGAAAACGCTGCTGGCAGCGGAATCCAATACAGCTGGGAGACTTGGCTGGATGACAGAGTCCCGGACAGAGAAGTGGAGCCGGCCGGCTTCACCCTGGTCAGAGCGGACCGCGATCCTGGTAAGAGAGCGACTCTGTACCCCCGACATTGAACTGCTTTCTGTGTCACTGCGACCTTACTATCTGCCCCGTGAGTTCCCCCAATTGTTTGTTACCGTTGTGTACTGTTGATAATCACAAGTTTACTGGAGAACTGAGACCAAGTAGAGACTTTGGACAGGGTGGATATGGTATAATAAAGGCAGTTTATTCAGAGGTAAAGATATCTGGAATCGCGTGCACGGACTCGTTCGTCAAACTCTTAGGGAGCTATCTGAAGAGAGCCCCGAAAACATTGTGTGCAGACATTTTATACAATAAATGATGTAGGTTGAATCTAGTAGTTCTGATCTTCTGATTGGTCCTGATGAGTTGGGCGAGGTCCCCTCCACTGTTGCATTGGCTCTGAGTCGGGTTCTCTGTCTTCAAATGTTCAGCCTAAAGAGAGGGGATTTTTGTGTGTGTGTGTGTGTGTGTTTAACAGTGATGATGTGTGTGTGTGTGTGTGTTATCAGTGATGATGTGTGTGTGTGTGTGTGTGTGTGTGTGTGTGTCCTCAGAGCAAGAACTCGTGAGTTGGAAGAACTGAGAGACCTATGGCGTGGGTGTTGTCCTTGGCCACCTGCTGACAAGGCTGACAAGATAGGACTCTTTTGTCCATTGTTATAGGATAGGAACAGCATTGATTGAAAACAAACGCCCAACACAAAATGGGTCATGCACAAGATTTTAGTCAGACCAAGCTATAACATTATATATTTACTACGACAGTACATTCAACCAAAAGCTAATATAACAAAGGCATCAGAGATTATTTATAATCTGTCACAGAAACTGGAATCCATCTCCCCAGATCAGTCAATAAATGCTTCTGGTATTGACTTATATGCTGCCCCTGTCTTCATGTTGTTGCTGGACATATCTTTTTTAAAATGTGTGTAGGTCACCTAAATCATCAGAAAAATTGCCCCTCCTGAGAATTTTTTCAGGAGCCGCCACTGTGTGGAAGAATAGATGATTTCCTGCAGTAAGTGATCATTTTGTCATGACTGTCAGCCCCGTGATCCGGTTGCTATGTTGCTTCTCTCTTACGGCATTGCAAGCCGCTATATAACATTGTGTATATAAAGCAGCAGGTGGTTGGCTGGGTTCATATCTAGAATATTGTCATGGTAGCACAATGACAGCTCATCTTGCTCAGTGAGGGCACCGGGCTATGCCCATAGTTGCTGAGTACGGTGAATTACAGTTAGATAGGTCGATTATTTTCATTTACCAAGATGGCAGGTTCATCTTGCCTCAGCGAGGACAACGTCGGGTGAGTAGCATAAGAAATAAGCCTACTCATGGTTCTCTGAGAAGCTTTCTCAGTACGGTGAATTACGGCACAGTGTTAGATGCATATCTTATTTTTCTGTTACCAAGATCTTGCCTCAGTGAGGTCACTGGGTAGTGAGTAACATGAGAAATAAGCCTACTCTTGGTTCTCTGAGAAGCTTTCTCAGTATGGCGGGCCTGCTTTATCCTTCACATAGTTTGACCTTCATGCTACACACGCTTAATGGCGCGCGTCTGCCACACATAGTTTGTTATCTGGCAGTGGTTCTGCTGTTTTGGGGATTGGTGTAGCGTACCTTGCTCTCTGCCTGTCATTATTATTATCCTAACATGATGCACGCTCTGGCACTGAGCTACCCCGAACTAGCTGAGCCTAACACCAAGACGTAACGTTTTGCATGTATAGTTATCTTTCTAATAAAATACGTGGCGTTTCCTGTCTGATCTGCAAATAGACATGTGGCCATGTGTCATTAAAGGAATAGTTCACCCAAATTACAAAATGACATTGGTTTCCTTACTCTGTAAGCAGTCTATGGACAAGGTATGACAGCAATCCATGTTTTGGTTTTATGTACTTGCCACTGTTTGTTGCACAAAATCCAATGCAAGTCAAAGCTACCTACATTAGCATTTTCGTGTTTCATGTCCAAATCATCTAGTTTATGAGTAACTTCATTGAGTTACACAATACATTTTTAGATACTTTATGATGATTTTATACGGAGACCAATACGTCATGATGTAATTTGGGAGACCTTTCCCTTTAAACCATTATTGTGGTGCGTTCGGATGGAGGTCCGAGTTCCCGAGTCCGTAACTAAGATATTATCAGCAACGTTAGACACGCGTTATTCTACTTCATAGAATAACTCCTAAACATTGTTTTTGGCTCAGGCAAATATTCAGAAAGACTGAGTCACAAATTATTATTATTAATTGTATTGTCTCAATAATGAAACAAAGATGTCTTTAATAAAAGAGGATAGTCCCGTCACATCATACATCCTCACACATAGATGCACACAAAGCTAATATACAGTAAGACAAACCTTCCATAAACAAAATGGATATGTAAGAAATCAAAACAGTATATTCAGAGCAGTTTACATTCATATTGCAACAAACTTAATTCAAAGGACGTTGTCTTAGTTTATCATACAATATCAAAGATACAGGAAGAAAAACTCCCCATTCGAATAACATAAGACAAAACATGATACCAGATGGCAGGTGATCAGTGTTCAGTTAAAAGTAAATGTACTGTATATGGAAATAATTTCTAAACTTAAAAAAGACATACATCAAAATGTTTATTTTTTTCATTGCTCACTCGACTCACTTAAAAAACAAAAAAATGAAATTCGTTAAACATTTAAAGGTAGAGTCAGTGATATGACGTAGATGCAGGATGTAAATAGCACAGTGGGTCAATGTCCGCAACAACTAGCACAAGTCTCAACTTCTCAGCTGTTTTGGTGGCGTTGTAAAAGCATGTGCAGGGACTGTGTGTGACTGTATGAGAGTGAAGTCTTCCGTCTCGCTCATCGCAATATACGCTGTGCTGCTCATGGCAAAGACCTTTTGCTGACTTTACGTTTATTAAAATGTTGACGTCCTTTACGCCCTGATCTAGAGAACTCTTGTTGGTTGGGTCAGGGTGTGAGTTCAGTTTGAGATCTAATGTTATTAGATTCTATGTTTAGGATCTAGTATGTGTATTTCTATGTTTGGCCGGGTGTGATTCCCAATCAGAGGCAGCTGTAGCTCGTTGTCTCTGATTGGGGATTATACTTAGGTAGCCTGGTTGCCTACCTTAGTTGTGGGATCTTGACTTGTGTTCCTGTTAGGCTTGTTGTGAGTATAGCCCATAGGACTTCACGTTATGTTGCGTTTGTTGTTTTGTCAAGTGTTTATCTTCATTAAATAAATATGTACGTATACCACGCTGCATCTTGGTCTGACCCAGTCCAGCTCCAGTCAGCGGTTCCACTCCGGAGCTAGAGCAGTCCGCTCCACCGGTGCCTAGTCCAGCTCCGGTCAGCGGTTCCACTCCGGAGCCAGAGCAGTCCGCTCCACCGGTGCCTAGTCCAGCTCCGGTCAGCGGCTTCACTCCGGAGCCAGAGCAGTCCGCTCCACCGGTGCCAAGTCCAGCTCCGGTCAGCGGTTCCACTCCGGAGCGGGGGGTACTGTCATGCCCTGATCTAGAGAACTCTTGTTGGTTGGGTCAGGGTGTGAATTCAGTTTGAGATCTATGTTGTTATTAGATTCTATGTTTAGGATCTAGTATGTGTATTTCTATGTTTGGCCGGGTGTGATTCCCAATCAGAGGCAGCTGTCGCTCGTTGTCTCTGATTGGGGATTATACTTAGGTAGCCTGGTTGCCTACCTTAGTTGTGGGATCTTGACTTGTGTTTGTGTTCCTGTTAGGCTTGTTGTGAGTATAGCCCATAGGACTTCACGTTACGTTGCTTTTGTTGTTTTGTCAAGTGTTTATCTTCATTAAATAAATATGTACGCATACCACGCTGCACCTTGGTCTGACCCGTCTCTCAACGATCGTGACAATGTCTAATTCTCAGACCACAGCAGTGAATCTCTCCTTCAGATTTAGATTAGACTATAAAACAATACAATTTCTAATTTACTATGAATGACAAAATATAATCTGAAAAATACCTTTTGGGCCCGTGTCATTAATCAGCAGCCGATATTGGTGTGTTCGGCTGGATGCTATCAGAAACTTGGAGGTCGGAAATAACCACTAGAACTAACGGCCCTCTTATTCGGAGTTCCAAGTAGAACACTCCAGAACAGAATGATGATTCCAGAGTTCATGAGTTTTGACATTCCATCGCTGAACTTTCACCTTTCCAATCAAACGATGGTAAAACACAGCCATCTACACAACCTTAATAATGTGGATAATGAAGCAGTTTGACCCATACCTGTCTGAAGTTTGACACATTATCAATGCACGCTAACTAACTAACGTATTATTACCAATGTTAGCTAGCTTAGACATGTAGCTAAAATCTAGCTAAACTCTCATTGGTTGAAGAGTTGTTCTGACACTCAAATGTATTAATATCATAGTTATGACTCACTAACTGGGCACTAATAAGTTATTATTATATATTACATTATATTATCATACATTATTATTATATTACTAATGAGTTTCCATCCCAACTATCCCAATGCACCATAAAACGTATCCTGTTTGATTGACAGGTGTGATGACCAAATGGGGCTGAGTTTTTACCACCATAATTAAGGGCTGAAGAACGAATAGAGTTTCTCAGTGAAGGTCTGACCGTTGAAGGAGTAGATCAGAGACCTGGCCTCCACATCATAGAAGGAAACCTGACCCCCCCCTCATAATCCACAAACACCCCCACCTTCTGGGGCTTCTGACTGAGAGAGAGGGGGCCAGCGAGGCTGGCAAGAGCCTTGCACTCTCCATCCGTCAGCCACACAGTCCAGTAACCATCATCATGACATGACAACAATGTTCTGTGTATGTTTGGTGGGACGTTGATGGAATATTCTCCAAAACCACAGAAAACTGGACACGTTAATGTTCTTACAATGTTCTCACGAAGCATGTCTAGAACATTAATATCTTATATTCTGAGAACATGGCAGCCATGTTCTGTGTATGTTTGGTGTTGACATTGATGGAATATTGTCTTAACCCTCAGAAAACTGGACACGTACTGTACGTTCTTGCAACGTCCCATGAATCGTGTCTAGAACATTAATATTGGATATTCTGAGAATATGGTAACCACGTTCTGGGTATGTTCTGTTTGACATTAAGGAAAAGTTATATCTTTAACATCAAAACATGCTAAAAAGGTTATCAGAAGGATTTTACTAACATAGATAGAATTTTCCCTTTAACTAACGGAAAACTAGACACTCAAACATTAGGGAAACACTATGGGTAACATTGCAAAAAACGTTTCCTAGGGAGAATTGTTAGCTGGGCTGACCCTCCTCATAATCCACAAACACTTCTGTGGCTTCTGACTGAGAGAGGAGGACAGAGGAGACAGCGAGAGCTTCAGGTACGGTGCATTGGGAAAGTATTCGAGACCCCGTGACTTTTTCCACATTTTGTTACATTACAGCCTTATTCTAAAATGGATTAAATATATGTTTTTCCTCATCAATCTACTTATGGAAATATGATATTTCAGTTTGCTTGTTTTTTTTTTGCAAACAATTCTTAAAAACTGTTTTTGTTTTGTCATTATGTGTAGATCGATGAGGGAAAAAAACAATTTAATCTATTTTAGAATAAGGCTGTAACGTATCAAAATGTGGAAAAAGTCAAGGGGTCTGAATACTTTCCGAATGCACTGTAAATCTGCCCCTTCCTGTTGATGGACTCTCTGACCACTCCTAAAACCCACCTAGTCTTCCCCTTCACCTGCACCTCATAGTAGAACCTCCCTGAGGAGAAGCCCTTCTTTCCCAGGACATACAGTAGATAGTCAAACCACTCTGGGTTGTCAGGGAGATTCTGTTGGGTGTTTCAAAGTCTCACTTGTTTCCCATCTTCAGACAGGATGTGTTTGGGATGTGCTGTATCCTGAGTCACATTCACTGTGAAAGAAAGAAGACAGGGAAAATAAGAGTGATTGAAGAGCCTGTGTGTATAGAACATATATTTATGAGCAGCATACCTGCATACTGGTGCATCCAGGTCTGGTCTGTGGACACAAATGAGACCATGGTCCGACCGTTAGTCATCGACACTGGCAATTACCTCGACTAACCTGTACCCCCGCACACTGACTCGGTACCGGTACCGGTACCGCCTGTATATAGCCTTGTTATTGTTATTTTATTGTGTTACTTTTTTTTACTTTAGTTTATTTAGTAAATATTTTCTTAACTAAATTTTCTTAAAACTGCATTGTTGGTTAAGGGCTTGTAAGTAAACATTTCACTGTAAGGTCTACACCTGTTGTAGTCGGCGCATGTGACAAATACAATTTGATTTGATTTATTCCTTCCAGATTCCAGGAGTCTTCCAACCGGGATTTCGGAAAAATCTGGGAATTATGGGAAACTTACTGGAATTTTCAACCCTATTTACACCTTTCTAAAAGTTCCGAAAAATGTGGTGTGAATTATCAGTACTTACCAATGATATCCCTCACATGCAACAGAGGCCCCAGGCGGATAGATACATCATGTACATTACACCCACCACAGACAGCACCATGAGAATATGTTTTTTATTTTTTACCCCCATTTTTCGTGATTACAATCTTATCTCATCGCTGCAACTCCCCAACGGGCTCAGAAGAGGTGAAGGTCGAGTCATGCGTCCTCCGAAAAACACCCGCTCGCTTAACCTGGAAGCCAGCATGAGAATATGTTTTTTATTTTTTACCCCCATTTTTCGTGATTACAATCTTATCTCATCGCTGCAACTCCCCAACGGGCTCAGAAGAGGTGAAGGTCGAGTCATGCGTCCTCCGAAAAACACCCGCTCGCTTAACCTGGAAGCCAGCTGCACCATTGTGTCTGAGGAAACACCGTTCAACTGATGACCGAGGTCAGCCTGCAGGCACCCGGCCCGCCACAAGGCGTCGCTAGAGCGCGATGAGCCAAGTAAAGCACCCCCGGCCAAACCCTCCCCTAACCCGGACGACGGCTGGGCCAATTGTGCACCGCCCTATGGGACTCCCGGTCACGGCCGGTAATGACACAGCCTGGGGTCGAACCCTGTAGTAACGCCGCAACACTGCGATGCAGTGCCTTAGAACGCTGCACCACTCGGGATGCCCCCATGAGAATACTTCTAATGAAAATGCTGCCAGCCACTCCATGTCTAGTTGGGACTGGGGCTGGGGCTGGGGCTGGGGCTGGAGCTGGGGCAGGGGCTGGGTATTGAGCACTGCGTCTTGCTCCGAATACTGTGTTGACACCTAGCTCAGGTATTCTGTAGAATATCTCCTGACAGAGTGGACATTGGTACTGGTCACTGCTGTCCCGGTTTTCACTGAAACGGGTCCTGCAGAAGTTTTGTCCACATGGGATGGAGACTGGCTCAGTGAGCACATCCACACAGATGGAGCACTGTGTATCTTCAGACAGGTCACTGCCGGAGGAACCCATACCTGGGAACAAAGACACAATTTATTGTTGTTGTGACAAGAGCACCACACTTGACTTTTCAAGGTAATTTAAAGACATGCTCCAGTACTTTGGCAACTAAACCTCCGCTTTGGGCTGGATTTGTCAATATGTAGTTCATACATGCATAATATATGATCAGAATTACTGTCTTACCTCAATTAGCCTCAAAATCCCTAGTTTGAAAGCAACTGTTTTCTTGAAGCTGTGCCGCACCATTTTCCCTCATGGGGCAGCCCCCTAGCTATTCGGGTTCTAGCCAATGAGCTTCAGCCCCTCGTATTTGAGTGACAACTAGCAAGAGGCCTGCCCAGTGTCATCCAATGAGGTTGCAGGGTGGGCCCAACGGCTCAGTGGACACAGCAGAGAGAGAGAGAGAGAGCAATGACGTGGTGCACATATCTGCACATGTGTGACATAGTACACCATTTCCGGGGGACCACTTTTGGCTACATTCAGAACTACTGGCTAAAAAGTATATAAAAGTTTAAGCTTGAGCCACAATGGCAGTGTTTACCATGAATGAGATCTAAGCGAATATCAGGATAATTGTCTTCAAGGTCCAATGCAGCGGTTTTTATCTCAATATGAAATCATTTTGGGATAACAATTAAGTCCCTTGCTCTGATTGTTTTCAATTAAAATGGTCAAAAAGAAACAAAAATTGCTTCTATGCAAAAAATCTATTTCTCAAGCAAAAATGTTGCTAGGACTGTCTGGGAGTGGTTTGATTGAGGGACCTAATTGGAGGAGCCTAAATGGAGGGATATGTAACCTGAAAACGAGCTGTTATTGGCAGTCTGGTTTGAAACTCTGTGTTATGAACATATACTGCCTGGTGATGTCGCCAGGCAGGCCAAAACAAGCTGAAATTTCAGGCGGTCTATTCAAACAGCTCTTACACTAAAAGGGCATTACATACATTGGGGATATTGACTTGAATTGGTTTTTGGACAAAAATGCCCCCCAAAAAAGTTAGTATTTGGAGACAGTGGTCGTGTAAACAAAACTGTCTTACCTTGTCCATGGACTGCTCAAAGGGAAGGAAACCAATGTCGTTTTGTAATTTGGATGAACTATCCCTTTAAGATGATCAGTCTACAGTGATAGAGGCCCATAGAGATCATATTAAATGACTACATGTGGCTAATATTATATGTATTATATATTATGATATACTATATACTTTTGCATTTTTGGCTTTTTGGTACGCCGTCATTGTAAATAAGAATTTGTTCTTATCTGACTTGCCTAGTTAAATAAAGGTACAATTAAAAAATGATAAATAAAAAATACTTCTAAATCACAAATGTTCTATATGTAATTGTTCTTTGTTATGGGTCTCTGTCTGTCTGGTAGTTTTCTATTGGCTGACTGAGTTCTGGAGTGCTGGAGAGAGCTAAACCAGGAAGGTTCTTGTCCTAAACCCAATCCATGCTCTGTCATGAGAAAGAAAGTACACTAGAAACAACCGTCTCTGTAAAGATGGGAGGTTGGGAGAAGCTTGGCTTGGCTGGGAGAACTGGGAGGGGTGGTGGAGAGGGACGGATTTGGTGTGGGAGAGAGAGGAGGAATGACTTAATTATACAACAATGTCATTTAATTTTTAAAAAATTTGACTTGCAAAATGTGACTTGTAAAATGAATAAGAGTCCTGGACAGATTGGGAAAGGATGTATAATCATTATTATTATTTTTTGTTATTATAACTAAGATTCAATGGTTGTTATTGATGAGTACTATTACTATGAGTAGTATTACTCTTTGTCCTGAATGCCAAGTGTCATGTCTAGAGGAAACCTGGCACCATCCCTACGGTGAAGCATGGTGGTGGCAGCATCATGCTGTGGGGATGTTTTTCAGGGGCAGAGACTGGGAGACTAGTCAGTCTCTGAATTCAGTCTCTGAATGTCCTTGAGTGGCTCAGTCAGAGCCCGGACTTGAACCCGATCGTACATCTCTGGAGAGACCTGAAAATAGCTGTGCAGCAACGCTCCCCATCCAACCTGACAGAGCTTGAGAGGATCTGCAGAGAAGAATGTAGGAAACTCTCCAAATACAGGTGTGCCAAGCTTGTAGCGTCATACCCAAGAAGACTCAAGGCTGTAATCGCTGCCGAAGGTCCTTCAACATTGTTCTGAGTAAAGGGTCTGAATACTTAAGTACATGTGATATTGCATTTCTTTATTTTTAATACATTTGCAAGAATGTCTAAAAATCTGTTTTTGCTTTGTCATTATGGGGTATTGTGTGTAGATTGATGAGGAATACACACTAAACCAGTTATTTTAAAAGATAAATGTACAAATGTGGTAATTAGAAAAAACAACACGATTAATGACCATTTTAAAAGCTTCTATGAACATGTACAGTGGGGAAAAAAAGTATTTAGTCAGCCACCAATTGTGCAAGTTCTCCCACTTAAAAAGATGAGAGAGGCCTGTAATTTTCATCATAGGTACACGTCAACTATGACAGACAAAATGAGGGAAAAAAATCCAGAAAATCACATTGTAGGATTTTTAATGAATGTATTTGCAAATTATGGTGGAAAATAAGTATTTGGTCAATAACAAAAGTTTCTCAATACTTTGTTATATACTCTTTGTTGGCAATGACACAGGTCAAACGTTTTCTGTAAGTCTTCACAAGGTTTTCACACACTGTTGCTTGGCCCATTCCTCCATGCAGATCTCCTCTAGAGCAGTGATGTTTTGGGGCTGTCGCTGGGCAACACGGACTTTCAACTCCCTCCAAAGATATTCTATGGGGTTGAGATCTGGAGACTGGCTAGGCCACTCCAGGACCTTGAAATGCTTCTTACGAAGCCACTCCTTCGTTGCCCGGGCGGTGTGTTTGGGATCATTGTCATGCTGAAAGACCCAGCGTTTCATCTTCAATGCCCTTGCTGATGGAAGGAGGTTTTCACTCAAAATCTCACGATACATGGCCCCATTCATTCTTTCCTTTACACGGATCAGTCGTCCTGGTCCCTTTGCAGAAAAACAGCCCCAAAGCATGATGTTTCCACCCCCATGCTTCACAGTAGGTATGGTGTTCTTTGGATGCAACTCAGCATTCTTTGTCCTCCAAACACGACAAGTTGAGTTTTTACCAAAAAGTTCTATTTTGGTTTCATCTGACCATATGACATTCTCCCAATCCTCTTCTGGATCATCCAAATGCACTCTAGCAAACTTCAGACGGGCCTGGACATGTACTGGCTTAAGCAGGGGGACACGTCTGGCACTGCAGGATTTGAGTCCCTGGCGGCGTAGTGTGTTACTGATGGTAGGCTTTGTTACTTTGGTCCCAGCTCTCTGCAGGTCATTCACTAGGTCCCCCCGTGTGGTTCTGGGATTTTTGCTCACCGTTCTTGTGATCATTTTGACCCCACGGGGTGAGATCTTGCGTGGAGCCCCAGATCGAGGGAGATTATCAGTGGTCTTGTATGTCTTCCATTTCCTAATAATTGCTCCCACAGTTGATTTCTTCAAACCAAGCTGCTTACCTATTGCAGATTCAGTCTTCCCAACCTGGTGCAGGTCTACAATTTTGTTTCTGGTGTCCTTTGACAGCTCTTTAGTCTTGGCCATAGTGGAGTTTGGAGTGTGACTGTTTGAGGTTGTGGACAGGTGTCTTTTATACTGACAACAAGTTCAAACAGGTGCCATTAATACAGGTAACGAGTGGAGGACAGAGGAGCCTCTTAAAGAAGAAGTTACAGGTCTGTGAGAGCCAGAAATCTTGCTTGTTTGTAGGTGACCAAATACTTATTTTCCACCATAATTTGCAAATAAATTCATTAAAAATCCTACAATGTGATTTTCTGGAGAAAAAACATTCTCAATTTGTCTGTCATAGTTGACGTGTACCTATGATGAAAATTACAGGCCTCTCTCATCTTTTTAAGTGGGAGAACTTGCACAATTGGTGTCACGCTCGTCGGGAACAGAGGACCAATGCGCAGCGTTGAATGCGAACATTTTATATATTATACTGATCACACGATCAAAACAACAAAACGAAAACGTGACGTCCCTGGTTACAACACAAACCAACACGGAACAAGAAACCACAATGAATGAATGCCTAACGGCTACCTAAGTATGACTCCCAATCAGAGACAACGAGCTACAGCCGTCTCTGATTGGGAGCCACCCTGGCCAACATAGATGAACAACAACTAGAAGCAACACCCATGAAAACTCACACCCTGGCTCAACACACTAGAGTCCCCAGAGCCAGGGCGTGACAGTACCCCCCCCCTAAAGGCGCGGACTCCGACCAGGGGAGGGACCGGGTGGGCACTCCGCCTTGGCGGCGGATCCGGCTCCGGGCATGATCCCCACTCGCTCTCTAACCCCCCAAAGTACCCCTGGTCCGGTCTGGCCCTGCTGACCGGAGCTGGACTGCACACTGGTGGAGCGGATTGCTCTAGCTCCGGCGTGAAGCAGCTGACCCGTGCTGAACCAGGCACCAGTGGAACAGGCACGGGCCGAGCCGGGCTGACGAAGCACACCACTGACTTGGTGCGGGGAGCAGGAACGGGCCGAGCCGGGCTGACGAAGCGCACCACTGACTTGGTGCGGGGAGCAGGAACGGGCCGAGCCGGGCTGCGAAGCGCACCACTGACTTGGTGCGGGGAGCAGGAACGGGCCGAGCCGGGCTGACGAAGCGCACCACTGACTTGGTGCGGGGAGCAGGAACGGGCCGAGCCGGGCTGACGAAGCGCACTACTGACTTGGTGCGGGGAGCAGGAACGGGCCGAGCCGGGCTGACGAAGCGCACCACTGACTTGGTGCGGGGAGCAGGAACGGGCCGAGCCGGGCTGACGAAGCGCACCACTGACTTGGTGCGGGGAGCAGGAACAGACCGGACCGTACTGGGGACACACACCACTGGCCCTACACCGGGATCTGGAACGGGCCGGACCGGACTGGTAACACACCCCAGTACCTCTCGCCGTGCCTCTACACCTTCCATCCCCTCTTCGACCAGTGGCCCCCGTAACCTGGCGGCCTCCTCTGCCAACCCGCTGGACCGCTCTATCGCGGCCTCCTGCTGCCCCGACGTCGTGAGCCCCCCCCTAAAAAATTTCTGGGGGTCTCTCTTCCCCGTGGACCAGGCCTCTATCGTTCTCGCCCAACTCTCGCTCTCCTGCTTCCAACTCCAGCCATTCTGCTCCTCCTTTGGCTTGACCCAGTCGAGACTCTTCCTCCACTGTTCCCAAGTCCACCCTCTCTGCTCCTCATTAGGCTTGACCCAGTCGAGGTTGCCACGGAGATCTGCTAGCGACTCCCCTGGCGATGGCTCCTGGACACGCTGCTTGGTCCAGTTTTGGTGGTTTCTTCTGTCACGCTCGTCGGGAACAGAGGACCAATGCGCAGCGTTGAATGCGAACATTTTATATATTATACTGATCACACGATCAAAACGAAAACGTGACGTCCCTGGTTACAACACAAACCAACACGGAACAAGAAACCACAATGAATGAATGCCTAACGGCTACCTAAGTATGACTCCCAATCAGAGACAACGAGCTACAGCCGTCTCTGATTGGGAGCCACCCTGGCCAACATAGATAAACAACAACTAGAAGCAACACCCATGAAAACTCACACCCTGGCTCAACACACTAGAGTCCCCAGAGCCAGGGCGTGACAATTGGTGGCTGACTAAATACTTTTTTCCCCCACTGTATATTTTAAAAGAGGATCTTTTAGAGACTTATCATCAAACAGGGTTTGTTAGAAATAGACACTTACAAACAAATATAAGAACATGTTTCAGTTTAATACAATATGCATAAAAAAAACAAGATATAGATTTATCATTAATGGCTGTTGATGTCGAAAAGTCTTTCGACCGTCTTTAATGGCCTTTTCTATTCAAAACTTTAGACGCTTTCAACTTTCCAGCTGAAATAATAAATGTAATAAAAAGATTATACAAATGTCCTCAAGCAAAAATATACACAAATAATACATTATCTGATGGCACAAGACAGGGATGTCCCCTCTCCCCCCCTCCTGTTTGCACTGGCAATTGAACCGCTTGCAGAAAGAATTAGACAGGGCCCAAACGTAACAGGTATCAGTATTTGTAAACATGAATATAAACTAAACTTATTTGCAGACGATCTCCTGATATTCCTGACCAATATTGAAAACTCAATGCACCCTTTGCTAAAGATGTTTTCAGAATATTCTAAAATCTCAGGATATAAAATGAAAGTGCAAAATATTATAATAATGGCAATAGGAAAAATATAAATAATAATTCACGATGTACAGCAATCCTTTAAGTGGACCAAAAAAATATTAAATACTTAGGATGGTTAATAGATGACAACAAACAACAAATATATAAAGATAACTTCATTCCATTACTCAACAATATGAAAGCAGGTCTAATTAAATGGAACAATCTTCCCATAAATCTTACAGGTGGAATAAACCTCTTCAGAATGGCATGGCTCCCAAAGTTTTTGTATTTATTTTGGGTAATACCAATTACCCCACCGAAGACATTCTTTTAAAAAGGTATACTCGGTCCTACCATACTTTATATGGGCAAATAAAATTCACAGAATAAAAAGGAGAGTTTTACATCTTCCTGAGTCTGAGGGTGGTTTTTACCTTCCAGACATGGAATTGTATCAACCTGCTACCCAAGGCTTTTACTTGTGCCATATACAGTGGGGAGAACAAGTATTTGATGCACTGCCGATTTTGCAGGTTTTCCTACTTACAAAGCATGTAGAGGTCTGTAATTTTTTATCATAGGTACACTTCAACTGTGAGAGACGGAATCTAAAACAAAAATCCAGAAAATCACATTGTATGATTTTAAAGTAATTAATTTGCATTTTATTGCATGACATAAGTATTTGATACATCAGAAAAGCAGAACTTAATATTTGGTACAGAAACCTTTGTTTGCAATTACAGAGATCATACGTTTCCTGTAGGTCTTGACCAGGTTTGCACACACTGCAGCAGGGATTTTGGCCCACTCCTCCATACAGACCTTCTCCAGATCCTTCAGGTTTCAGGGCTGTCGCTGTGCAATACGGACTTTCAGCTCCCTCCAAAGATTTTCTATTGGGTTCAGGTCTGGAGACTGGCTAGGCCACTCCAGGACCTTGAGATGCTTCTTACGGAGCCACTCCTTAGTTGTCCTGGCTGTGTGTTTTGGGTCGTTGTCATGCTGGAAGACCCAGCCACGACCCATCTTCAATGCTCTTACTGAGGGAAGGAGGTTGTTGGCCAAGATCTCGCAATACATGGTTGTATTGTCGTCCTGTCCCCTTTGCAGAAAAGCATCCCCAAAGAATGATGTTTCCACCTCCATGCTTCACGGTTGGGATGGTGTTCTTGGGGTTATACTCATCCTTCTTCTTCCTCCAAACACGGCGAGTGGAGTTTAGACCAAAAAGCTCTATTTTTGTCTCATCAGACCACATGACCTTCTCCCATTCCTCCTCTGGATCATCCACATGGTCATTGGCAAACTTCAGATGGGCCTGGACATGCGCTGGCTTGAGCAGGGGGACCTTGCGTGCGCTCCAGGATTTTATTCCATGACGGCGTAGTGTGTTACTAATGGTTTTCTTTGAGACTGTGGTCCCAGCTCTCTTCAGGTCATTGACCAGGTCCTGCCGTGTAGTTCTGGGCTGATCCCTCACCTTCCTCATGATCATTGATGCCCCACGAGGTGAGATCTTGCATGGAGCCCCAGACCGAGGGTGATTGACCGTCATCTTGAACTTCTTCCATTTTCTAATAATTGCACCAACAGTTGTTGCCTTCTCACCAAGCTGCTTGCCTATTGTCCTGTAGCCCATCCCAGCCTTGTGCAGGTCTACCATTTTATCCCTGATGTCCTTACACAGCTCTCTGGTCTTGGCCATTGTGGAGAGGTTGGAGTCTGTTTGATTGAGTGTGTGGACAGGTGTCTTTTATACAGGTAACGAGTTCAAACAGGTGCAGTTAATACAGGTAATGAGTGGAGAACAGGAGGGGTTCTTAAAGAAAAACTAACAGGTCTGTGAGAGCCGGAATTCTTACTGGTTGGTAGGTGATCAAATACTTGTCATGCAATAAAATGCAAATTAATTACTGACCTCTACATGCTTTGTAAGTAGGAAAACCTGCAAAATCGGCAGTGTATCAAATACTTGTTCTCCCCACTGTAGTTAAATGCACTAAAGAGGAACAATGGGTACATATTGAAGATGCACATGCTCAACCCCAGAATAGTTGTATGTGCCTATTGTCGAAGGATAAAGCTAAGAACATTAACATCTTCATAGTAAAGAATGCTATAACAATATAGAAGAAAATTAAACGTATTTTACAAGAATCAATATCACTCCCTAGAGCACAACTCTATGGAACAATCCTTGGAAAGTTTTTCAGAATTCCACATGGAAACCTAAAGGTATAGAAACCATAAATGACTTGGTAACAGTAAACACATTCATTTCCATGACAGAATTAAAAAGACATTTTGGACCGATCAATGTAGATATTTTCAAATACATGCAACTTGAAAGTTACATATCAACAAATGTTGATTTGAAATCTGTTGGACATCAGAGCATCCTTGAGGGAATCCTATTTGAATAAGAAAATGATGTTCATATGATAGGTAAGATATAGAAGAAGTTGCGGAGAGCATATCCAACTGACAATCTTTTAGAAAAAAATATAAACTATTGGAACCAAAACTGAAAAAGAACTGATGTGGCCATAAAATGGAGGGAATGTTGGAGCATAACTAACGAAATTACAGTTAACGAAAATGTACACTTAATCCAGTATAAACTAACGTATAGAATGTATTATACAAGAGACAAAATTCACAAATTCTACGGCACAATGGCAGAGTCATGTCTTAAGTGTAAAACTAACAATTAATTAATAATCCAAGCTTTCTGGGAATGCTAAAAAGTCCAAAGGTTATGGGTGGAGCTGTAAATTGGCTGTCAGAATTACTTTGAATCTGTCTGTCTGCATATTTCAAGACATGGCATATGGGCGCGTGAGATACCCAATGGGCTGGACGATTCTCTTCTCATCACTCATCTTGAACCCCCAAGCCATAAGAATGCTGAAAAAAAACCTACCTACATGTACAAATTACCTCTACTAACCTGTGCCCACGCACATTGACTCAGTACCGGTACCCCCTGTATACAGCCTCATTATTGTTATTTTATTGTGTAAATACATTTTTAAAATATATTTTTTTACTTTTAGTTTATTTAGTAAATATTTTCTTAACTCTATTTTCTTAAAACTGCATTGTTGGTTAAGGGCTTGTGAGTAAGCATTTCACGGTAAGGTCTACACCTTTTGTATTCGGAGCGTTTGATAAATAAAATTTGATTCGATTTGAAGAGAAAAAGCATTTTAAAACGTGGAAATCAATCAATCCGCCATCATTAACAATGGAAAAATCAAATGATTTATTATTGAAATATTGAAATAGCATGGACAACCGAGAAAAACAAATTGGTACAATTTAAGGCCATGTGGCAAACAACAATGCAGGCAGTAGGGATGGAGGTGTGAGCACGCGGGTCTGGGCAGATCAGATGTAGTCTTTGTTTGTGTGCGTCTGTAAGTTGTTGTTTTTATGTGTATGTTTGTATTTGGGAAGCAACCATGTCTGGTGGAATGGTATATACAATATATAAACAAAAGTATGTGGACACCCCTTCAAATTAATGGATTAGCCTATTTCAGCCACACCCGTTGCTGACAGGTGTATAAAATCAAGCTCACCGCCATGCAATCTCCATAGACAAACATTGGCAGTAGAATGGCCTTTACTGAAGAGCTCAGTGACTTTCAACGTGGCACCGTCAACAAGTCAGTTTGTCAAATTTCTGCCCTGCTAGAGCTGCCCCGGTCAACTGTAAGTGCTGCTATTGTGAAGTGTAAACGTCTAGGAGCAACAACGGCCCAGCCACGACGTGGTAGGCCACACAAGCTCACAGAACGGGACCGGTGAGTGCTGAAGCACGTAGCTACCGAGTTCCAAACAGCCTCTGGAAACAAAGTCAGCACAAGAACTGTTCATTGGGAGCTTCATGAAATGGGTTTCCATGGCAGAGCAGCCGCACACAAGCCTAAGATCACCATGCGCAATGCCAAGCGTCGGCTGGAGTCGTGTAAAGTTCGCCGCCATTGGACTCTGGAGCAATGGAAACACGTTATCTGGAGTGATGAATCTGGGTTTGACGGACGCCAGGAGAACGCTACCTGCCCGAATACATAGTGCTAACTGTTAAGTTTGGTGGAGGAGGAATAATGGTCTGGGGCTGTTTTTCATAGTTCGTGCTAGGCCCCTTAGTTCAAGTGAATGGAAATCTTAACGCTACATCATACAATTACATTCTAGATGGTTCTGTGCTTCCAACTTTGTGGCAACAGTTTGGGAAAGGCCCTTTCCTGTTTCAGCATGACAATGCCTTCGTGCACAAAGCGAGGTCCATACAGAAATGGTTTGTCGAGGTCAGTGTGGAAGAACTTGACTGGCCTGCACAGAGCTCTGACCTCAACTGCATCGAACACCTTTGGGATGAATTGAAACGCAGACTGCGAGCCAGGCCTAATCGCCCAACATCAGTGCCCGACCTCACCAGTGCTTTTGTGGCTGAATGGTAGCAAGTCCCTGCAGCAATGTTACAACACCTAGTGGAAAGCCTGTTGTAGCAGCAAACGGGGGACCAACTCCATACTAATGCACATTATTTTGGAATGAGATGTTCTACGAGCAGGTGTCCACATACTTTTGGTCATGTAGTGTATGAGCGAGGGAGTTGGTGTACCTGTTGTATGACAGGAGATGTCTGGACTGGACACACGCGCACGCACACACACACACACACAGGTATGAGGTCGGGATGCTCCTTTCATGGCTAGGCATTTTGCCGGCCGGTCAGTCAGTTAGCAAGTCAGTCAGTCAGTCAGTAAGCCAGTCATGGAAATTGATGAGCTTGTTATGCTGTTTCACCGAGGCAGTGATTTCAGCAGCCTCCGTCACAACTGCGTCAGCGGCTGTGCACTCAGCAGGAGGGTGGCGTGCTTGGGAGAGGAGGGAGCAAGAGAGAGGGAGAGGGGTGGTTCATCCTCAGAGATGCTCATAGCGCAAAGAGTAACAACACGAGCAGGGTGAGACTCGCGCTGGGAAGAGAACAGACAATAGCCTACCAACCGTTGCCTCTCTGAAAAGAACAGCTGCATTTGAATTATTAAACCGAAACAAACATATTAAATAATTAAAGGAGTCACATCATCAAAAAATCTGTCGCTATTCGCTGTCAAGGAGATATACCTAGAGGACAGGGTAGGTTTATAGAGCGCGAGTGCTGGAATAAACCGAAGCGGGATCGGTTTCAGCACCTTGGACAGAACACAGGAGCAACCGGGAACATGGCTCCGATGGTGACGGAAGAAACGCCGTTCGGTAAGTAGCTGGCGAAAGCTGGGGACTTATTTGAGTGTGGTTGGGAAAACTCAGAAAGCCTGTGTTCTTTTGGTCAGTACAATTCAGTGTGTCTCCCAAATGGCACCCTATTCATTATACAGTGCACTACGTTTGACCAAGGCCAAACTAGCTCTGGTCAACAGGGAATAGGGTGCCATTGGGGACGCTACCATGGAGTCTGGTGATCCACCCACCACCCGTCGGGGTCTCCATCTGTTTCTACACCCGCTACACTGTGACGTGGGCTCCGAACACACCTTATTTTATGCGTTTTATTGATTTATCCTTTATTTATTCAGGAGATCATATTGAGAATATCATGTAATGGATATACATAAAAATATGACAAGCAAAAACATAATAAAAATAAACAGTTAGATTACCTCTTGAGTCTTTTACTAGCTAATGGTAACTATCACAAGTCATTGTACTGCAGTAGGCTAAATAGCAATATGTTGAAATAAAGCGTTATGTCGGGTTCATTTTCCCAGCTGTAAAGATATGGTATATTTACCACTGAAGACTGCTGTATTCCTTGACGTGGCACACACACTCAGAGCATATAGTTGTGTGTGTGTGTGTGTGTGTGTGTGTTTGTGTGCGTGTGCGCGCGCGCGTGTGTGTGGAGCTGAAAAGACGGGCGAGGCACTGGGGTTGCCTTCCCTGTTTCTGTTATGACACAAATATAAGAACCTTTATGTGTTTGTGTTGCTAACTAACCAAGCAGCCCCCAATCACTCGTCTGATTAGCCAGTTGAGATTAATGATAGTTAATGAATAATCAATTGATTAATAATGAATTAATATTTAATGATTTTGTCTCAAATCGCTATAACATATCAAAATGCCAAGTTATGTCAAAAGGCCTTTTCTCTGTTCAGACTGTATGACCGACCCTTGATTATTCAGTTATGTCATGTCATGTCATGTAGGAGTCCCATATTGAGCAGTTGTCACGATGTCTCTGAATGCATCCCAAATGGCACCCTATTCTCTATATAGTGCACTACATTTGACCAGGGACCATAGGGAATAGGGTGCCATTTGTGACACAAACCCAGATTGTGCTGTTGTCATGCTGTCTCTGACTCAGACAGCGTGTCAGTCAGCAGTCCGTCCGTCCGTCAGTCAGTTGATCGGTCGGTCAGACACGCAGTCAGCCGGTCGGTCGGTCAGTCGGCCGGTCGGTCGGTCAGTCGGCCGGTCGGTCAGTCAGTCAGTCAGCCGGTCGGTCAGTCGGCCGGTCGGTCAGTCGGCCGGTCGGTCAGTCAGTCAGTCAGCCGGTCGGTCAGTCAGCCGGTCGGTCGGCCGGTCGGTCGGTCAGTCGGCCGGTCGGTCGGTCAGTCGGCCGGTCGGTCGGCCGGTCGGTCGGTCAGTCGGCCGGTCGGTCGGTCGGTCGGTCAGTCGGTCAGTCAGTCAGTCAGTCAGTCGGTCAGACAGTCAGTCTGTTAGTTATTATGGTAATCAGCAGTGGGTTTCTGACTCAGCTTGTCAATACATTCATCTACAGACGTAGTTAGACAGATGAAACGTACACATATTCAACACACACACACACACACACACAACACACACACACACACAACACACACACACACACACACACACACACACAGACATACACTCAACAGACAATATATCCACAGGAGGGAGGGAGGGGCGGTTAACCAAGGTATTTATCTGTCTGTTTTGTTTCTCTCTCTCCCTCTCTCGCTCTCTCCATAGTGGAGGTGCCGGTGAGTGTTGCAGTGGTGAGTGTGTTCGGCCTAGTCTCCTGCGTCTCCCTCTTCGCCTGGATCTGCTGCCAGCGTAAAAACACCAAACCCCAGACGACACCACCCTACAAGTTCGTGCACATGCTCAAAGGTGTCAACATCTACCCCGAGAGTCTTAGTGGCAAGAAGAAGTTTGGCGCCGCTGCCGTCGCCAATGAAAGAAAGACCGACGTGAACGGAAACTGCAACGCCAACAGCAACAACGGTAAACAACAACAACAACAACAACAAGCAGCCTCCAGCCCAGCAGGGGGCAGAACACCCCTTCACCTGGAACTGGAGAAACAACGGGACCTGAATGGCAACTTCACCTCCACCACCAAACCTCCACACCCCAATGCCCAGACCCACATCCAGGTCCGCAGCTCCCCAGACCTGGACCTTCCCTCCCCTCACCCAGGGTTCACCCAGCCTGGGGTTAAAGACCTGGCCCTGGCCTCCCCCACATCCACTACCACCACCAATAGCCTCTCCAGCCAGACGCCAACCCCTACCCAGGGGGCCGCTGACCAGGACAAACCCCAGAACGGAGGCCCTGACGTGGGCCTCGGGACCCTTCACTTCTCCCTGGAGTACAACTCAGAGAAGAAGGCCTTCGTGGTTCACATCAAGGAGGCCCACGGGCTGACCCCGACCGACGAGCAGTCCCTGACCTCTGACCCCTACATCAAGCTGACCCTGCTGCCGGAGAAGAAGCACCGGGTCAAGACTCGCGTCCTGAGGAAGACTCTGGACCCGGCGTTTGACGAGACCTTCAGTTTCTACGGGATACCATTGGTCCGTGTGCAACAGCTGTCCCTCCACTTCATGGTGCTCAGCTTCGATAGGTTCTCCCGCGATGAGGTCATCGGCGAGACTCTCGTCCCATTGGCCGAGATCAACCTGGCGGAGGGGCGTGTCCTCATGAGCCGCGAGATCATAAAGAAGAACGTCAGGGTAAGAGAAAGTTACTTGGTTCTTCCTCATCATCTTCATATTATTTATCAGATTTTCCATACCACAGAGTACAGTAAACCACCGCTATCCATTCTAGCTCTAAGGGAATGATGATCACAATAATGCCACATTATTATAATAACCATTACTGTCTAATACAAGTTCTGCTTGGCATAATAACCATTAGTGTCAAATACAAGTTCTGCTTGGCATAATAACCATTAGTGTCAAATACAAGTTCTGCTTGGCATAATAACCATTATCATAATATGAATTAACTCGGGGTAGTGAGAGTTTATACCTGATTTAATAATACAGCCTCCATGTAGCTAATAGCACACAGTACTAATGGAATGACACAGGTAGAATCCCAGCTCATGGCAGCTTATTCCCTATTCTTATACCCTATTCCCTATAGTGTACTACTTTTGACCAGGGCCTATAGGGCACTATACAGGGAATAGGGTGCCATTTGGGACCGAACCACAGTCAATTAGCTTGATCAGAGAGCAGATTTATCACTGTACCAGCCATTAAATCTTTAGAATCTCTAGATAATTCTAGAATAGATAATTCTAGACGTGATAGTGATGTTCTATCCTCTGTGTAGTGCTGTCATGGGCTGTGGATGTCTATGAAAGGAGTACTATGGCTGAGGGAGAGAGTTGGAGGCTCTGCTCTATTCTATTGTATTCTGTTGTATTGCACACACATCTTATGTGT